>NW_027202392.1:0-254235 GCF_024711535.1 Dipodomys merriami
AGCCGAGCTCTTTGAGTTAGTTACTAAATCTGTCTTTTGTGTGAAGCCTGCATGCTTGTCTTGGAAGAAAGTGCTGAAACATCAAATTATTTATGAAGCCTGTTTTCTTTGCTTACTCATAAAGGGATAAATAGCAGTTTTAGAGCCACAGTATTGGCCGGAAAGGAGGAACAATGGCTCATTGTCTTCTCTAGTTCTGAAGGATCACTGTTCCCATGGGGCTCTAAAACAGAGCTAGCTGTGGGTGTGATGGGTTTAATCAAAACTGCTACAAAGACTTTACAAATAGGGCACAAACTCTTGAGAGTGTTTACATAGATATGAGTCTTTTTTGTATTCATGTAAGTAAATCAGTAGTACATTCCTCAGAATAAATACAATTTGTGCATTGTAGAAAATGTGTGTAATAGAGATAAAGCATGATGAAAAACTAATTCCATATCTCAGCAGAAAGGATGGAACACTACCAACACCTTAATGTACAATGTTTTAAATGTCTCTAAGCATGTGTGTCTATCTTACCTTTAGCATATACCTACTAACACTTTTAAAAGAAGGGCATTAAAAGTGTATTTTCTTTTTATTTTCATCACAGCCACGGTCTCTCTCTGGTTCACCAGGTTGCCCATTGACTTGACAACTCTCCCATAGTCTTAGCTGATCTGTTGTCATCACCCTTCCAATAAGACCTGTTGCAACAATGAGAAGTACAAAATGTCATGTCAAAACCAGCTTTACAATGTCGGTGTGGGGGGGGAGGGGGGTATAATTGGGTGGGGGGAGGGGGGTAAAATTGGGTGGGGGGAGGGGGGAGGCGGGGAAGGGAAGTGAAGGGTAAACAAAGGAGGAGGCTGCAATGCTTGGTAAGAAATGTATGCATTATCCTGCCCATGTAATTGTAGCCCCCCCTGTACAGTATGTTCTCAAATAAAATAAAATACAATTAAAAAAAAAAAGAAATATTCTTAGCCTTACTAAGAGCACATAACTTGTGGGGGTGAGGTTATCACAGGAGTTACAGCTCTGTGGCACTTAGAGTAGGGTTTCTAAGTAGTCCCAGGACAGGAGTTGGAATGGCTCTGTCATTTAGGAAATACCAGGTTTCTCTGAGTCCTTGGTGGAATGGTATTGGATAGGCCCCTTTATGGCTTACCCTAAGTTTTTGGGACAGTCAGGACTGAGTTGTGCTATGTCTCCAGCTCTGTCACTTGTCACTTTGTGGGTCATTGAAGATGCTTTTCACTGCTTGCAGATGGCTCCAGTGATGTTTATAGAAACAGTTTCATCAGAACATGCAGTATTTGGGAAATAGCATGGGAAATACTTGGCTCTGTGGACCTTCTTGTCAGTGTGGGGAAGTAAAATTACACAAGAAGGGACCAGAAAAAATTGTGTCTTCTCCTGATTTTAAGAAAACCTAGAGTTTTTTTCTCTTTGCCTCTCATAATGAGTGTCAAAAAGTTCCATCTTGTTGCTGCTACAAAAGAATACTTGCTCAGTGTCCAGGTTCTCACATCCAGCCACTCCAGAAGGGGGAGATGAGTGTGTTCTTGAAGTCTGCTGAGGACTCCATTCTTAGTTGGAGTCCAAGACCCAGGTACCACCTGTTCATCTTGACAAGTTAAAGGCATGAGAGTCTGTGGCTCACCTCACCTCTCCCCTGCAGGACTTGGGCAGGAAATGTGAGGCTCAGCTACTTTGCCAATAACTGGCATATACCCAGGTACTTCCAGTGTCATAAAAAGGAACAGGATTTTCCCTGTGTCCCTTTACTTCTCTGATAGAAAAGAAGTAATGATTAATTTGTTTAATGCTGGTGATATTCAGCTATTGTGATACCAAGCGGTATATCTTTGAAGTTTGAGTCTGAAATGTTCCCTAAAGGCCCATGTGTTATAGACTTTGTGGCCACCCCATGATGAAGCTGGCAGAACATTCAGCTGTGTGCAGTGATCACCTCATAATTTTGTATTATGCCTGTCATCCCATTAATTGGGAAGCATATTAAGATTATAGGGAGGCATGAGTCAAGTGTTAGAGTGGCCTTCCAGCAATCATAGAGCTCTGAGTTCAATCCCTAGGACTTCAAGCAACCATTCAGAAACACACCCCATGCTATGGTAGAGTCAATCTTTTTATTCCACAGCTGAGGTGACCAGCTCCCAGTCTTGCCTACCTTCCTTCCTGCCTCCCTCCCTCTTTCCACTTCCCTCGCTACCTCTCTTTCTTTCCTTCCTTCTTTCCTCTCTCTCCCTATCTTCTTCCTTCCTTCCTTTCTTTCTTGTTTTTGACCTTATAGAAACTCTTGCCTTGTAATCTGTGTTTACTTCACGTTTGTCTTCTGAGTGTGAAGATAGTTTTTCTCCCAAATGCTACAGCAGGTAATCATTTAATATTTTATGTGTTTCCCATCTGCATATTTGTTTGCTTGTTTATCTTGTTTAGGTTTGAACTCAAGACTAGTTTGCTGGGCACATGCTCACACAGCCACTTGAGACACATCTCTACTCCTTTTTAGCTTCAGTTATATTTTATATAGGACCTCATGTTTTTTGTCTTAACTAGGCAGAACCAACATCCTCCTGTCCACAGCTTCCTGGAGTTTGAGATGGGATACATGCACAATCATCCCCAGTTTATTGAGATGATGTTTCAATTTTTTGTGCAAGATGGCCTCCAACTTTGATCATCTTGATCTCCACCTTCTGAGTAGCTGGGATTTGGGGGGACAGACATGCACCATCCCATCCTTGGCTTTGAAAAACTTCTTCATTTTATGTGTTTGTTGTCTGTATCTGGGGGCCTTTTCCCCCACCGTGCCTCTTTCTTAATGAATAGAGATGTTATTCATTTTGTTCTCTGGTTAGGTTCATGTAAGATGTCAGCAAACTTTTTTGTGTGTGGCAGTCTTGGGGTAGAACTCAGGACCTGAGTACTGTCCCTGAACTTTTTTGTTCTAGGCTAGTACTCTACCACTTGAGCCATACCCCCACTTCTGGATTATTGGTGGTTAATTGAAGATAAGATTCTCATGGACTTTTTTGTCAATGCTAGCTTTGAACCATGATCCTCACGTTTCAGCCACCTGAGTAACTAGGATTATATGCATGAACCATCAGTGTCCAGGTGTCAGCAGACATTTTTAAGGGGGAATGAACAAATGGGTAGTAGTTCATTTTCACCTGTCTGTAGGTGTTTAATATTGGTCTGATTTTTTTTGCTTAGCTTTTCCTTGGGTGGAGTTAAAAGTTTCTGCTTTTCAACAAAGGATATTAATGTCTACTGAAGGAATAAGAGCTATATCTTAGAGAGACCATCCATATTCTTTTTGAATAAATGCTTATCTATGACAATCTGGATATGCATATTTCCTCGCAGGTTTTAGAAGCTCAGAATCTTCAGCAATTCAGCTTACCACAGACTCTAAATTATTTCATTCAGGTCTCCTGTTTCTAGGATTTCTGAAATTTTGAATTCTCTCCTTTCTTAGAAATTACAAAATAGGTAATTCTGTTATGCATTTCCTTTGATTTTACTGGGACTTTAGAGTGGTCTTCGATAAATAAATGGGTGAATAAACAAACTTTCTGTGATCTAACAACATACTTCTGGTGATTTAGCTGAAAGTATTACATTCATTTTTCCTAATGATCTCATTCTTCTCTGTTCAAATTGTTGTCAGTCACTGATCAATGTTGCATATAAATTGAGGTCTCAAAAGCAAAATAATCCATAGCCTTCAAAATGGATACAGTCCCGTAATTATGAAGAACAACTACCTTCAAAGACCTCTTGTTATTAGAGAAGTGCCTTATAAACCCACTGAGGGAATCTTTGGAGTGAATTTTGTAAGTTTCCTAAGGGCAGGATCATGTTCATACAATTCTGAGCACTTTCTGAGTGTTTTGTTATGTTGGCTTTTTGTCTTTCTTCTCTCAATGTCAAGTCTTAACATGTAAGTACTCAGTAGTACAGTTAATCAGGAGTGCAGCAGACTTGGTTTACAAAGAGGTGACTCCCAGTCACTTGTTTGTACAACTTCATTCTCATTGGACCCTCTATGGGCTCTTATTAAGACCTTCAATATTGGGAAAAGGGAGGAGGACTGAAAGGGGATAGGCTTGACTCAATTGTCAATAGGTGAGGACTGTTTATTGAGGAACACCAAGGGGCACAGACCTTCCTACAGTTTGGAGGTTGTGGGTAGGAGCTGGGCTTTTCATCTGAGCAAGGAGGCAGAGATGAATGAAAGGGCCTAGTCTAGTGAATTGTGCCTTTCAAATGAGCTCACGTGGGATGTTCACAGCTGGGTTCAGGCACATCAAACAAACATACCTGGGAATTTGTCTGGCATCTGTATGGACCAGGGACAATAGGGTGGGAGTCAATCCTTCACTCTACATCTGATACTGTTGCCTTTGGTAGTCCTGTGACAGAACACCTTTTGACACCTGAATTCTTTCCTGTTTTCCTCACATTTTCTGTCTTATTGCTTAAAGACAAGCTATAAAATACTATTTCCTACTCCTGTGATTATTGAGCTTATGAATTGTCAATGAGCCCTTATACACACGGGATGAAGTAAATTTCTTCCCTGGGGCTTCTGGGCCCTGTTTGGCTAAGGTTAGCCTTTACACACACACACACACACACACACACACACACACACACACACACACACACACACACACACACACTCACACACACACACACGCACACACATGCACACAACTTCAGACTCTCATTGTTTCTAGGCTTTCTCCACGGTATTCATTGTCCCAATCAGAATTACTTAAATACTGAAAATTGGACCCTATTAATAATTATTCTGGGACAATGGCACAAGTTGGTTGGACTCAGAGAACAGGAACACATGATCATTTTAGGTATATATTACTCTTGTTCTCTTTTCCCCTTGATCTCCATTCTTTTCTACTTAGTTCAGCTCAAGACTCTCTTGTCTTTAGTGGCTTATTGCTAGGAAGCTTCTCTGAATGAAGTCTGAGTTTACTAGGTCAAAATGATGAGGCTCCATGTCAGAAGCCATTTTGTTCTTCAGCTCAGTGTTTAACTTCTGGGGTAACATTTTGGAGTGTGGGTTCTATAGCAGGCTGTGTCCTGGCTATTAGTAGCAAGAACTAGACCACAGAGGGCCCAATGTCACTAAATTGTCTGTGTTTGTTGTACATATATGTCTTATATTTGCCATTTTTTTTGCTTTTCAAGTCCCCTATTCTTAGAGAAGATCAACATTTTAAAGCAGTACCTATTTAAGATAAAAGCCATTTTATTAATGTTAATGATTAGCATATCTAATCACTTAGCTACCTTCTTATATCTTTTACAAAAATTGTTGAAGCTTCACACCTCTTGTTTAAACTTCTGTAAAGAGATTAAAGGGTCAATATTAATACCATAAGAAGTACTTGATAAGCTATAAAATAGTATCCATGTGTTAGTCCTTATGTTCTGTTTCAAATAGTGAAATTTAATTCTTGACCAATAATGCTATATATCAAGTTGTATAACACTCTCAAAGAAGCTCAGCACTTATATAAGGAATCTACTCTCAAAAATGGATTTTTAAATTCTTTGTTTTGTATTTCTAGAGCTATGTTTTCATTGCTTATACCAATACCAGTTAGATATGTTGTATGGTCATTCTTTTAATTCATGGTTTTGCATTTTGCTCTTTGGAAAGTGTTTGATGATAAAGATACACTTTAAATTTAACATCAACAAACCTGTGCCTGTTTCATTTTCTACACAATTGAAATGTCAGGTAAGTGCTTTTCAGTTTTCCTTGGAATCAGAGTTCAGGAAGGGATCATTTAGATTCTTGCCTGGCGAAAATATCAGCAGTGGCAGTGGGCAGTGTTCCTAATCATGGCTACCATGGCAGATGTGGGTGGCAGCTCCAGCTGAGGTGTCTGCCCCTGGCACTGTGCCATCGGTGGCTTCTTGACACCAGTTCTGCAGATATGGAGACTCATTCTTGGTGTTGTGCCTCTTTTGCACCAAGAATATTCTTGGTGTGTTCTCTGGCTTTCCTGGATGTTTAGAGATGTTTGCATACATATTATAAAAAAAATTTAGCCTAGCAGAAGTAGAGAAAAATTATATAAGGAATCTTTACCTTTCAGCAGGCACACTTAAAAATAGTGCAAATTTTATTGTTTTCTTTGTTTACTGTTGCTATTAAAGAATTTAACAGTATTTTCACTTCAGTATAAGTCTCCAAGAAATAAAGACGTTTTCTTGTATAACTTTACTATTCTTCATCTTTTCTATTAAGTTAATAGCAGTTCTTTAATATTGTCATTTAAGCCTGTATTTCCTCGATTTTCTAAAAAAAAAAAAAAAGAACCAAGCCTCTGCCTTTTTGTGTGTGTGATATTGGTGACAGAACTCAGGGACTTGTGCTCCTAGTGTTCCTCCACTTGAGTAATTCCTCCAAATGTGCTCAATTCTCAGCTGAGGTCTTGCAAGCATTTCTGTCTAGGCTGGTCCCAAACATGTGGTTTGCACAGGAAGTAGAAATAGCCATGAGGAAAGACACATGTGGATGTGTAGTTGTGTATATAGCTATTGAAGGTAAAATATTCTTACACAGAGGCATCCCCTCTAAAGTCTAGTCACCCAATGTAGACTTGTACATGGTATTTGTAAGCAAGTTTGGATGGGGATAGAGATAGTGGTATGGAATAAATTTCTAGGAAGAAATAATTCTGCAAAGGGCATGTTCAGGTAAGTGAACAACCTAAGAAAATTAGAGATTTGTGACAGTTTCTCAGCAATTGCAGGCTGTGAAGGAAATGGCCCAGCAAGGTAAGTGTGCTTACAGAAGCTATAGGCCAAGGTACTTTGAACAATGACTGGTTTGGTTTGTCACCAGAATGTTCCTGCAGGGGTAAGAGTACTGGCTTATTTCAGATTGCTCAGCCTCAGGTCATCCATGCTAGTCTCCTTGCCATCAGTATACTAGTTTCATTGTGTGCCATAAGAAAAACACTTTCTTTGATGCTTATCATGATCAGGACAATTGTGAGGGCCATAAGGTTTCAGACTATGACAATAAATGTATTCATTCATTCATTCATTTTTGATGTTTCAGTGTTGTTCTGCCATAGGTCTTGCTGTGCAAGCCACAGTTGAGTCATACCTCAAGACTTCCTACCAACAAATGAATGAAAGTATTACAGGTATGTATCCATCTGTTTATTTCAATGAGATCTTCTATGTTGTATGGTTTCCAACCTTGAATTGATGATTCAAAGAAATCGCCAAGACTGTATACTAAAAGAAAAAAAATTCTTTGGATGCTTGTATATGAGAGCAACAGTCAGCAGCTATGTTAAAGAGCCTTGTGTCCTGAGATGGGTTGCATAGTGTGTATGCCTTTTAAGTTATGCCTGTGTGTCCCTGTTTGTATGTCCTGAGGTTTGAACTGAGGTCCAAGGTGCTGTCCTGAATTTTCTTTTCAAGACTAGTTCTCCATCACTATAATCTTGCATTTGAAAATTAATGTTTGTTTGTCATGGGGCTTGAATTCTGGGTTGACGTCCCTCAGTTCTTCAGCTCAAAATTAACATTCTGTCCCTTGAGCCATAGCACCTGTTTTCTGGTGGTTTAATGGAGGTAAGAGTTTCACGGACTTTCCTGCATAGACTGGCTTTGAACCATGATCCTCAGTTCTTAGCCTTCTGAATAGCTAGGATTACAGGCATGAGCCACTGGCATCCAGCTGGAAATTACTGGGTTTTTTAAACATAACAAATATTATTGACAAATAAACAATTGTGGCCTCATCAGAAGGAAGTCCAGTTGCTTTCCACCATTGTCCCATTCCTATAATCTTACCTCGGAAAGATGAGAACTGGAGAATCATGGTTTGAAGAAACTCCTAAAAACAAGTCCACAAAACTCCATCTGTAGTTAACGAATCAAAATACAGAATGGAGGCCTGATTCAGTTGGAAGAGTGTCAGCTTTGAGCAAGCAAACAAATCCTAAAAAACATGAGTTCATGTTCTTAGTTTAAGTGGTTGCAAAATATGTAGATGACATCCAGGCATACAGTCAAATAAATAGAAGATGATAGATCACACTTTCTTGTTGCAAGTTGATCCCACAAGGTAAAACAGCTCATAATACTGGATAAAATATAACTTTTAAATTATTAATTGGATTTGAAATGATACCCAATGCATACAATTCTTGCAGCTCCAAAAATAGCTCTTTGCACCCCCACAAATACCAGTTTTTGAAATCAGAGCCTTGCCCTTTCTTGCCTTTGCTTTCTCATCTAGCCAAGCTCTCTCTCTCTCTCTCTCTCTCTCTCTCTCTCTCTCTCTCTCTCTCTCTCTCTCTCTCTCTCTCTCTCTCTCTCTCTCTCTCTCTCTCTCTCTCTCTGTCTCTCATATAACTCTCATCCATGAGATTCAATTCCCTTGTCTTCCAAAAAATTCAGCAATTTTAATTGTTCTGTTTCCATACATGAAAATAAGTTACATCAAGACTTAAAACCTTTAGCTTTGGGATATACCACTTGGGTTAGCTGGTGGCATACTCATCATTAGACATTTGCAGTCCTAAGAATGGTTGTTACATCTATTGGGGAAGCAGAGGAGGAGCACTGGAGGGCTGCTTAAGCATCTTGAAGACCAAAGAGTACCAGATGTTTAAAGGAAGCCTTGGTTCTCCATCAGGTACCAGAAGAGGAGTGCAGAAAAGTTCTGGTAACTGTTGATTTTGCTATTAACTTTCACAGAAACCGTACTCCAATTTTGATTCAGGTGACCACCCACAAATACACCATTGGTGTATTTTCCAGGCATGAAGTATAAATCCAGCAAAGCATGAAATCCCTTGTAATGACTAATTTAACAAGAGCCCATGACTTTTTGAGAAGATTGGACCTGGGGCCTAAACCCAGGACATAGAGCGAAGGGAAAGGAAAGGCACTGGGCAGAGTAGAGTGACTGTGGCATCCCAAAATGGTTGATTAAAAGTAACAGCAATTATTGTGCATTTCAGTCTATTCTACATAGGTGGGTTTCAATACTGTAGCTGGATCCACTTACAAGGAATGGGACAATGGTTGGAGGCAAAGCGGCTTCTTCATTATATTTGTCAAGAATATTTTTGCCATTTTTTTAAAGCAGTAATTTTCAGCTGGGTGCTAGTGGCTCATGCCTGTAATCCTAGCTACTCAGGAGGCTGAAAACTGAGGATCATGGTTCAAAGCCAGTCTGGGCAGGAAAGACCATGAGATTTTTAAGACTTTTTATGTATCTAATCAAGCCTATTTCCCATTTCACCCTGACAAAAGCAATGTGAAATGTGTAAAAAATATCAGTTTCAAACAAAACTCAATCGAGCAAGATACATTTGCAGTTTGAAAAGTTACAAGAAAAGTAGTGCCTTGTGGTAAAGTTTCTTACTCAACAATTTCAAATGTCTCAGTGTCTGTGTATAAAGAGATTATGGCAAGGCACGAGTGGCTCATGTCTTTAATCTTAACTATGAAGGAGGCTTCAGCTGAAGGGTAGTGCTCTACCATTTGAGCCATAGCGCCACTTCTGGTTTTCTGGTAGTTCATTGGAGATAAGTGTCTCACAGACTTTCCTGCCTGGGCTGGATTTGAACCACATCCCTTAGATCTCAGCATCCTGAGTAGCTAGGATTACAGACAACACCTGGCTAAAAGTACAATTTATTAAACATTGTCTATATTATTTTTTGTTGATTATGACATCAGTGGCAAAACATATAGTAATAAAAGTGGCAACTCTTGGGTCTGGGAAGGTGGCTCAGTGGTAGAGTGCTTGCCTTGCATGCATGAGGCCCTGGGATCGATTCCTCAGCACCACATAAGCAAAAAGAAAAAAGCTGGAAGTCGCACTATGGCTGTAGTGGTAGAGCGCTAGCCTTGAGCTGAAGAGCTGAGGGACAACGCCCAGGCCCAGAGTTCAGGCCCCACGACTGGACCCCCCCCCAAAAAAAAGTGGCAACTCTGCAAAAATCATAACAAACTACATAACAAACTCCATTAACAATTATGATAGAAATAGGTCAGAGAGAACTAGATGATTTAAAAGGTCCTTTTTCTAATTCTAAAATCATATGATTTAAACAATGATTCATATTAAATACTTATGTGGTAAGCACTGTGAAAGATACAAACCAAATGTTACTGAACTACTGAGTCAAGGAATTAAATTCTACAGAAGGTATATAGGTTCAATTTTATAAGAGTACCTCACAAAATCCAGTTAAACTGCTTACTAAATCAGACTGTGGTCTATATATCTATCAAATAAAGAAAAGACAAAAGGCTGTGTGAAAGTAGTTCATGCCTATAATCCTAGCTACCCAGGAAGCTGAGATCTATAGATCATGGTTTGAAACCAGTCTAGGCAAGAAAGCCCAAGAGTTTCTTATTTCCAATTAACTACCAAAAAAGCCAGTAGTGGGGTTGTGGCTCAAGTTGTAGACTACTAACCTTGAGTAAAATGTCTCAGGGACAGTGCCTAACCCTAAATTCAAGCCCTAGGGTCAAAATCAAACAAGGAAAGAAAAGACAAAGGGACTTCTGAAAGACACATCAGAAATTACTACTAGCTGCTATTAATATGTATGTGGCAGAAACTACATTCTTTCTTCACAAATAAAGAACCAGTGAGTGGGGCTGGGAAGGTGGCTCAGTAGTAGAGTGCTTGCTTTGCATGCATGAGGCCCTGGGTTTGATTTCTCAGCACCACATAAGCAGAAATAGTTGGAAGTGGGGCTGTGGCTCAAGTGGTAGAGCACTAGCCTTGAGCAGAAGAGCTGAGGGACAGTGCCAGTTCAGGCCCCACAACCAACAAAAACAAACAAATAAATAATGAGGTTTGGGGGTATGGATAAATGACAGAGCATAGTATACACAAGATCCTGAGTTCAATATTCACCACAAGTGCAAAAAAGTGGGGAAGGAGAAAGAAAAAACCATATGACATAGTAATTTACAAATGTCCATTAGCATGTAAGAAGAGAAACAGCCAGGCCCCAGTGGCTCACACCTGTAATCCTAGCTAAGGATCATGGTTCAAAGCCAGCAGGGGCAGAAACGTCCCTGAGACACTTATCTCCAATTAACCACTCAAGAAAACAGAAGTGTTGCTGTGACTCAGAGGTAGAGTGCTAGCCTTGAGAAAAAAAAATGCTCAGGGACAGCACCCAGGCCCTGAGTTCATGCCCCGCAATAGACAAAAATTTAAAAAGAAAAAAAATCACATTATTTATCAATTTAAGGTAACTCTAATATTTTGTTCCAGCTTCATTCCATTACTCCCTGTCCATTCGCTCACCTCTCATAATACTAAAGTAGTTAGCACTGGATCTTCTTTGGTATTAGTTTTTTTCCTTGTTTGCTTGAAATCCATCCAAATCGTTTTCATTTTCTCTACACAGTCATTCTCCCTTTTTTTTCAGGTTGTAAATAATTCTAAATAGTTGCTCCTTCTCAATTCCTTGATCTCTTCAAATAATTCTTGCTTTGTAGGTTACTTTAATGTCCACTGTGTTTCTTTGGATCTTTATATCAATAAGCTCTACTGATGTCTCAATGAAGTTCATTGATTCAGCTTCCATTTTTGTGATCGAACTTCAATAATAATACTCACATCTTGGAATCAGAAATGGTCTCAAGATGGGTTTCTGACATTGGGGGCCTAATTTAGGTAAGTCTAACTATAGTGAAGATCCTGCAGCAAGTAATCCACTAGTAATCCACAATATACAGCAGGACCACAGATAATTAAATTATCATGCAAAGCTGTTTGAGATGAAGTGCCATTTGAAACCAAACAGTTAGAGAATGAAGTAGAAAAGCAACTCACCATTATTGCATTATCTTTGCCAAAAAACTAAATATTACTAAACAATTTGCAAAAACAATCTCAGGGATTCAGGAACACAGCTCAAGACAGACAAAAAGTCAGGTAGTAGTAACTTAAATCTATAGTCCTAGCTACTCAGGAGGCTGAACCTTGAAGGAAAAGTCTTCAATTAACCGGCAAAAAGCCAGAATTAAAGGTGAGGCTTAAGTAGTAGAGTGTCCAGCTATGAGCAAGCAAGCCAAAGAAGAGTGAGAAGCTCTAATTTCAAGCCTCAGTACTAGAAGATACTCAGAAAACTCAGAGAATTTCCATGGTGGCTTTTAAAGAATCTCTTATATCCTGTAACCCTAGAACATACAAGTTCAAGAACCAGACTCTAATTATGCTGAACACTGAATTATCTTTAATGGTGAGTCTAACCAAGTTTCTCCTAAAAAGTTTCAATTTGGAGATAATTAGGAAATAAAGGACCTTGGTTGAGAGCTTTCAGAATTACATAAACCTAAAAATTGTGAACCCCAAGTATCTCCAAAATAATTTTTACCCATCCCTCCTCTTTGAAGTAACTAGCCTTCTACTGCTCAAAGATTTATTCATGACTACAAGAAGCAGCTGACTTATGAGTATTTCCAAAATCCACCTGCACTGCTGCCATTAAAAACTTACTCAAGGGCTAGGAAGTTGGCTCAGTGGTAGAGCACTTGCTTTGCATGCCTGAGGCCCTGGGTTCGATTCCTCAGCACCACATAAGCAAAAAAAAAAAAAGAAAAAAAGAAAAAAGAAAAAACCTGGAAGTGGCTCTGTGACTCAAGTGGTAGAGTGCTAGCCTTGAGCTGAAGAGCTGAGGGACAGTGCCCAAGCCCAGAGTTCAGGCCCCACGACTGGACCCCCCCAAAAAACTAACTCAAATCTCAGTTTCTACGGGAGAAATGCACAGCTGACACTAGAGATAACAACATATATAACAAAAGATTTGCCTGCTTTTTTTTTTTTTGGTCATGGGGATTGAAGTCCGGGCTTCATCACTATCCCTCAGCTCTTCAGCTCAAGGATAACGCTCTACCACTTGAGCCACAGCACCACTTCTGATTTTCTAGTGGTTTGTTGGAGATAAGAGTCTCACGAACTTTCCTGCTCCAGCTGGCTTTGAACCTCAACCCTCAGATCTAGCCTGCTGAGTAGCTAGATTACAGGAGTGAACCATCAGTGCCAGGCATGAGTACATTTCTTTTTTTTTCTGATTTTTTTTAATTTAATTTTATTTTATTTGAGAACATACTGTACAGAGAGGCTACAATTACATGGGCAGGATAATGCATATATTTCTTATCAAGCATTACAGCCTCCTCCTCTGTTTACCCTTCACCTCCCTTCCCAGCCTCCCCCCTACCCCCACCCAATTATACCCCCACACCGACATTGTAAAGTTGCTTTTGACATGACATTTTGTACTTCTCATTGTTGCAACAGGTCCACCTGAATCCTTAAACGACTTGTTTGTCCCCATCTCCTCCACATGTTATATTGACATCAAATATAGTGAAAGCGGGGGTTACACTGTGGGGGAGGGACATACAAAGCAACAAACAAATAATCTTATAAATGCGTTAGAAACACATCCATGAAAGAAACGAAAACATTAAAATATATATTTAAGGGTTCATTTTCCTAACATCACATTATCTGACCTTTTCCGCTTGACTCATACCTATACTAGATATTGCAAATAAGGGAAACCATGGACCTATGCTTCTTTGGGCCTGGCTTACTTCACTTAATATAATTTTTTCCAAACCTTTCAATTTCCTAACAAATGGGGAAATGTCATTCTTTCTGATGGAGGCATAGAATTCCATTGTGTATATATACCACATTTTCTTGATCCATTCATCTACTGAGGGGCATCTGGGTTGGTTCCATATCTTAGCTATGGTAAATGATGCTGCAATAAACATAGTTGTGCTGGTAGCTTTAGTGTGGTCTTGTTTGTAAACATTTGGGTAAATGCCCAAAAGTGGGATTGCTGGATCATAGGGGAGATCTTTGTGAAGTCTTTTGAGGAACCTCCATACTGCTTTCCAAAGTGGTTGAACAAATTTACATTCCCACCAAAAATGAAGTAAGGTTCCTTACTGTCCACATCCCCTCCAGCATCTGTTGTTGTTAGAGTTCTTGATTTTTGCTGTTCTAACTGGAGTGAGGTGATATATCAATGTTGTTTTGATTTGCATTTCTTTTATGGCTAGGGATGTTGAACATTTCTTCCTGTGTCTATTGGCCATTCTTCTTTCTTCTTCAGAGAATCTTCTCTTTAAGTCTTTCGCCCACTTATTTATTGGGCAGTTGTTTCTTTGAGGATTTGTTGTTGGGTGGTTTAATTTTTTGAGTTCCAAGTATGTTTTAGATATGAGACCCTTGTCCGTTGTATGGCTAGTAAAGATCTTCTCCCAATCGGTAGGCTTTCTATTGATCTTGCTAGCTATGTCATTTGCCCTGCAGAAGCTCTGCAACCTTATGCAATCCCATTTGTCCAACCTTTCTTTGATTTGTTGTGCTTCTGGGTCTCTATTCAGAAAATTTCGGCCTGAGCCAAGGAGACCTAGGGTTTCTCCTATTCCATCCTGTAATGTTTTCAGAGTGTCTGCTTTGAGTTCAAGGTCTTTGATCCATTTGGAGTTGATTCTGGTGCAGGGTGATATATAAGGATCTAGCTTTAGTTTTCTACATGTAGTTAACCAATTTTGCCAGCACCATTTAATGAAGAGGCTGTCTTTCTTCCATTCTATTGTTTTAGCTTCCTTATCGAAGATTAGATGGCTATAGGTCTGTAGGTTCATTTCTGGGTTTTCAATTCTATTCCATTGGTCCTGAGGTCTGTTCTTATGCCAGTAGCAAGCTGTTTTGATTACTATGGCTTTATAGTAGAGTTTGAAATTTGGTATTATTATTCCTCCAGCAGTGTTCTTTCCGTTGAGGAGCGTTTTTGCTATTCGGGGTCTTTTATTGTTCCATATGAATTTTTGGATTGCCTCTTCTATTTCCTTGAAGAATGAGGGTGGAATTTTGATAGGTATCGCGTTGAATTTGTAGATAGCCTTGGGAAGTATTGCCATTTTCACGATGTTAATCTTGCCAATCCAGGAGCATGGGAGGTTTTGCCATTTTTTAAGTTCTGTGTTGATTTCCTTTTTCAAGATTTTAAAGTTTTCATCATAGATGTCCTTCACTTCTTTGGTTAAGTTAATTCCTAGGTATTTTATTTTTTGTGGGGCTATTACGAATGGAGTTGCTTTCCTAATTTCAGCCACACTTTTCTCATTGTTGGCATATAGAAAAGCCATTGATTTTGGGGGGTTAATTTTATAACCTGCTACTTTGCCAAAGTTTTGAATCAGCTTGAGTAATTTGGGAGTGGAGTCTATGGGATTCTTTAAATACAAGATCATGTCATCTGCAAAGAGGGAGAGTTTTATTTCTTCTTTCCCTATTTGGATCCCCTTTATGTCTGCATCTTGTCTTATTGCTGTAGCTAGGCATTCTAATACTAGATTGAAGAGAAGTGGAGAGAGTGGGCATCCTTGTCTTGTTCCTGAGTTAAGAGGAAATGGCTTTAGTTTTTCACCATTGAGTATAATGCTGGCTGTAGGTTTGTCATATACAGCCTTTATTGTATTGAGGAATGATCCATGGATTCCTAATTTTTCCAGAACCTTCATCATAAAGGGGTGTTGGAACTTGTCAAATGCTTTTTCTGCATCTATTGAGATAACCAAGTGGTTCTTATTCTTGCTCCTGTTGATGTGATGAATAATATTAATTGATTTGCGTATATTGAACCAGCTTTGCATCCCTGAAATGATTCCTGTTTGATCATGGTGTATGATTTTTTAGATGAATTGTTGAAGTCGATTGGCCAAAATTTTGTTGAGACGTTTTGCATCAATGTTCATCAAAGAAATGGGTCTATAGTTCTCTTTCTTTGATGAGTCCCTGCCTGGTTTTGGGATGAGGGTTATGATGGCTTCATAGAATGTGTTCGGTAGTGAGCTTTCTCTTTCAATTTCATTGAAGAGTTGGAGGAGTATTGGTGTGAGCTCTGCTTTGAAGGTCTTGTAAAATTCCGCTGTAAAACCATCTGGTCCTGGACTTTTCTTAGCTGGGAGGTCTCTTATTGCTGTTTCTATTTCAATGTTTGATATGGGCCTGTTAAGCTGGTATAACTCATCTTGGTTTAGTTTTGGCATGTCAATATTTGCTAGGAAAAGGTCCATTTCTGTCAAGTTCTCAAACTTATTAGCATAACGTTTTGAGAAGTTTTCCCTTATAATGTTCTGAATCTTGGTTGTTTCCGTGGTGATGTTTCCATTCTCATCTCTGAGTTTATTAATTTGGGTGTGTTCTCTCCTTTTTCTGATAAGGTTTGCTAAGGGTCTGTCAATTTTGTTAAGTTTTTCGAAGAACCAACTCTTTGTTTTGTTGATTCTTTCTATAGTTTTTTTGGATTCTAATTCATTTAATTCTGATTTAATTTTGATTATTTCTTTCCGTCTACTGGATTGGGGTTTATCTTGCTGCTCTTTTTCAAGGAGGTTTAGATGTGTCATTAAATTGTTAGTTTCAGATCTCTCCAATTTGTTGATGTAGGAGCTCAGAGCTATAAACTTGCCTCTGAGTACTGCCTTTGCTGTGTCCCAGAGGAGCTGGTAATTTGTGTGTTCATTTTTGTTGAATGGCATGAACATTTGAATTTCCTTTCTAGTCTCTTCCATGACCCACTCATGATTCAGCAGTGTGTTGTTCAGCCTCCATGTGATACCCGACTTTCTTTGGTGGCTTTTGGTGTTGAGTTCTAATTTTATTCCCTTGTGGTCAGAGAGAATGCAAGGTATAACTTCAATGTTTCTGAATTTAGACAAGTTTGCTGTGTGGCCTAAAATGTGGTCTATTTTAGAAAACGTTCCATGTGCTGATGAGAAGAACGTGTATTCTGATGCTGCTGGGTGAAATGTTCGGTAAATGTCTGTTAAGTCTAGTTGATCTATGCAGCTGTTTAGATCTGCGGTTTCTCTGTTGAGTTTTTGCCGAGTTGATCTATCTAGTGGGGAGAGTGGTGTGTTAAAATCCCCAACAATTAATGTCTTTGGATCTATATGGGATTTGAGGGAAAGTAGTGTTTCTTTGATAAATTTGGGTGCTCCATTGTTTGGCGAATAGATATTTAGAATTGTAATATCCTCCTGAAGGAGAGATCCTTTAATTAGTATGTAGCGACCTTCTTTATCTCTTCTCACGAATTTTAATTTGAAGTCTATTTTATCTGATATTAGGATTGCAACTCCCGCCTGTTTATGGGGGCCATTTGCTTGGTAGATTTTGTTCCAGCCTTTAACATTGAAAATGTGTTTGTTTTTACGGGCAAGATGTGACTCCTGCAGGCAGCAGATAGAAGGGTCTTGTTTTTTAATCCAACTAGTCAGTCTATGTCGCTTAATTGGAGAGTTCAATCCGTTAACGTTACGAGATTGGACTGAGAGGTATTGGGGGTTCCTGCCATGTTATCCACCTTCTTGGGGGCTGCGAAAACTGGGTTCTTCCTAAGGTTCTTGGATTCTCAGTTTGGGTGCAGTTTCTTATGAGTACATTTCTTATCAAGCATTGTTGCCTCTTTGTTTTTTCCCTGCCACCCCTTCCCTCCCATCTCCACAACTACATCCCTCCCTGCCCCATTTAAAAAAATTTTTTTTAACCTACTGGTCAAAGCTCTCATTGTTTTTTGTTTTTTTTTTTTTGTTTTTTGGGGGGGTTTAACTTGTCCTGGGGCTTAAATTTAGGTCCTGGGCATCTCCCTTTACTATTTTTGTTCAAGGCTAGTGCTGTACCACTTTAGCCACAGCTCCACTTCCTATATGTCGATGGTTAATTGGAGATAAAGAGTCTCACAGGATTTCCTGCTCTGGGTACCTTCCAATGGAGATTTCCAACCCTCAGTATGCTGAGAAGCTAGCATTATAGGCACCCAGGTTCTGATTGCTTTTTGATATTCACGGTGGAAAACTTACACTGACTTTATCACGCCTCTGACTGAACTGGATCTTTGATTACTATTCTTACAAAAACTTATTATTATTATTATAAAGGTGATTTACAGAGGAATTACAGTTACAATAAGTTAGGAAAAGAGTACTTTTTTTGTTGTTCATTGTGGGGCTTGAAATCTGTCCCTCAGCTCTTCAGCTCAAGGCTAGCACTCTACCACTTAAGCCACAGTGCCACTTCCAATTTTTTCTGTTTATGTGGTGTTGAGGAATTGAATCCAGGGACTCATGCATGCGAGGCAAGCACTCTACCACTGAGCCACCTTCCCAGCCCTCCAAGAGGATATTTGTTTTGGACAATGTCACCTCTTCCCTCTCTCTGTTTTTCCATCCTGTCCTCACTCACAAGTTATAGAGTTTTTTCAACATAGTGAATACCACTGTTGCATTTGTTCACTAATGTTCTTTATTTTTATTATATTTCCCTATATTTTTGCTAATTCTCACTATGTTTACATCAGATTTAAAACGTCACATGAAATGTCTATAAGTATTATATAGAATATATATTATATATAGAATATATAATTATATAACTATAAAATCACAAAGTGTAAGGTATGTTAGTACTATTGTGTATTAAGATGAATAATTATATTAAAATATAAAGGAAGGGATTGTCGATGATTTTGGAGTAGTACAGGACTGGCTTTTGAACTCAGTGCATGTACTAGGTCAGTGTTCTACCACTTGAGCCAATACAATGCAAAAGATTTTCATTAAAATGAATGTATTTGTCCTAAAAGAAAAATCAGTACTTTGAAAGGGTTAACATCTTAGTACATGAAAAATTCATGAAGTAAAGATAAAATATCCTCATGCATGTGTCTTTGTTCCTGAGAATTGAATGTAGAGCTCTATCACTGAGCTATATTCTTAATCCTCTATATTCTCTCTTTTTTTTTTTTTTTGGTCAGTCATGGGACTTGAACTCTGGGCCTGGGCACTGTCCCTCAGCTCTTCCGCTCAAGGCTAGAGCTCTACCACTTGAGCTGCAGTGCCATTTCCAGTTTTTTGGTGGTTTATTTGAGGTAAGAGTTTCACGGATTTGCCAGCCTGGGCTGGCTTTGGACCACGATCCTCAGATCTCAGCCTCCTGAGTAGCTAGGATTACAGGCGTGAGTCTGGGCAACCATCTATATTCTTTAATACAGGGTCTCACTGAGTTGCCTAGGCTGGCTTCCAATTCCTGATCCTTCTACCTTCACCTCTATGATAGCTGGGATTATAGACAAGCACTCTGACCCTGTATGCCTTATCTTTCCATCAGGGTTCATCACCTGCTTCTTCTCATCCATTTAAATATTTGTTAGAAAAATTGATTATCTGCCAAGTATAGGCAATGCATAAGATGATGTCTACTTCTAAGTAGTTTACAACTACCAAGAAAGATTGTAAATAGGTGCCACTGGAAGATGAAGCCGAGCCTTTCCAGATAGGATTTTTGGCCTGAGTCATTTCAGAAAGAGTTAAACAGAATGCTCTGCTGGTGGAAAACAACCTAGGGAGTGGTTCCATTGTAGGTGAAATGACCCAAGTAGGAGTTTGTATGTTTAAAATTTAGTGAACCATTACCATTTCTTTAATTTTTTGAGTACGATACAAAATACCAATGGAATCTAATGCAGATGATCAATTCTTGAGTGTCAGCTATGATGAAGTTGTTTTACACTTTTTGCTTACAAAAGGATTACAAATTGCAGTTCATGAGACTTTCTGAATTTAGTTCAGGGAAAGGTCTTTTTCTTTTTCTTTTTTTTTTTTTTTTATCAATTTATGGTGGGATTCAGGTCCTCAGAACCCAGGAATATTGAGATCTATTAATTAGGTACAGTCAAAACCCTTTTTTCAAAATATAACTGTGATGTTCCAAAGTTGTTTTATTTTCAAACTATTTGATACTTAATTTTCTTTAAAAAGACAGTTCTTAAAAATAAATCACAGTTCTAGTTATGGTACCTAGGAAGAGGAGGTGGGGGAATACCCATTAGATAGAGAATCATGGAGTGAGAAGCTAAGTATTTCCCAAGAATTAAAAGAGCACTTTGGGGTCTGGGAAGGTGGCTCAGTTGTAGAGCGCTTGCCTTGCATGCATGAGGCCCTGGGTTCGATTCCTCAGCACCACATAAGCACAAAGAAAAAAGCCAGAAGTGGTGCTGTGGCTCAAGTGGTAGAGCACTAGCCTTGAGCGGAAGAGATGAGGGACAGCGCCCAGGACCAGAGTTCAGGCCCCACGACCGGACACACAAAAAAACACCAAAGATCACTTTGTTCCTTGATTTTGTTTTATATTTATATATTTTCATGAAAACAATGTGTACAGTAGTGTGCCCAAATCTTCAGTATGTGGCTTGATGGACTTTTACAATGTGCCTTGATCCCTTCTCCTTCCAGGTCTTTAGCAATTTCAGTTTGTTTCCTTTTTTCCCCTAGTCTACCTTTTCAGTAGAGTCTTACTAGAATAATCCTTAATATAATAATCCTTTGGTATTTTAAGCTAACAGTTCCCTTTAGGAAAATCTGTTTAACTCTTTTGTATATGATTTGACTTTGAAACATATTGCAAGCTTCTTGTCCCTGTGCTCTTGAGCTCAAGGCGAGCACTCTGCCACTTGAGCTCCAGCGCCACTTCCAGTTTTCTAGTGGTTTTATCTGAGATAAGAGTCTCACCGACTTTCCTTCCTGGACTGGCTTTGAACCTCGATCCTCAGCCTCCTGAGTAGCTAGGATTACAGGCCACTGGCACCGGCACTAGAGGTAGTTTAAAAATAAGATTTTGTTATTATTAAAGTGTTTTGTACAGGGGTTACCATTTCTTAAGTAATGAGTACATTTCTGTTTTGGAACTTTGTCACCTCTTCCTGTTAGCAGTACTTTTGAAAATAACTTAAAATATTTGCCTAACACGTAGTAAGCGTTTGAACAAACTCTTAAAGCTGTTTACTAGCAGAAAGAAGCATATAAACCAACATAATAGTATAAGGATGGAGGGGACAAGTAGAGAAATTAAGGTTCTTAGAACTATTGGTTGATTATTCTGTTATTGTCTTAAACCCTCATTATTATAGATTATGAGTCCAGATTTTCTATTCTGTAATGCTTACACAGATAGATACTAGGGTCAGCTCTTGTATTTGCAGTCAACTTGTTTTCTAATTAAAATGTTTTGTATTTGTCCTCCTCCTCTCTGAGATTAGGACTAAGACCCTGGTAATCTGATACTTTTGCTCATTGGCTTGGTGCTCTACCACCTGAACCACAACTCCAACCCCATGTTTTTGAAATTTCAAATAGAAATGTTATTTAACTCTTGGAACATACTAGTGCTTGGTGGCTTGAAAGATTGAAAACTAATAAAGGAACAGGTAACCCCATGTGATTCAGCCATACAATTGATGTATGTGTTCATTATACATTTCAGAGTGGGAAGTGTTGCTTTAAACTTTTGTTAATGTCAGCTTTTACATTACTCTGTTTATGCTTTCTAGAATGTCATTTAGAATTGTGAAGTAGATTGACATTCTTTTTTTAAATAATTTTTTATTGTGAAGATACTGTACAGAGGGGTTACAATCACATGAGCAAAGTAATAAGTACATTTCTTACCAAGCATTATTGCTTCCTCCTTTGTTTTCCCCCTACCATCCCTTCCCTCCCACCTATACAACTTACCCCCCCCCAAATTGTAAAGTTCATTTTTCTTTTTTTGGGGGGGAGGTCCGGTCATGGGGCCTGAACTTTGGGCCTGGGCACTGTCCCTCAGCTCTTCAGCTCAAGCCTAGCACTCTACCACTTGAGCCACAGTGCCACTTCCGGCTTTTTTCTTTTTGCTTATGTGGTGCTGAGGAATCGAACCCAGGCCTCATGCATGCAAGGCAAGTGCTCTACCACTGAGCCACCTTCCTAGCCCTTAAAGTTTGTTTTTTGACATAGCATCTTGTACATGTCATTGTTGCAATGGGTCAACCTGTATCCCTGTTTAAACAATTTATTTTTTCCCTTCTGCTTCCCAAATTATACCAACATCAAATTCAGTGAAAATGGGTTATACCGTGGGGGAGGGACATAGAAAAAAACAAAAAAAAATCATGTGGTACCTTATAAATACGTTACAAACAATAGCAAGAAAGAAAAAAAAACCACTTGATTCCTTATCTTGGTGTTCATTTCACTTAATATCATCTTATTTGACCTTTTCTGCTTGTCTCAGATATATAGTAGTTATAGCAAATAAGGAAAACCAATGGGACATATGTTTCTTTGAACCTGGCTTGCTTCACTTATTTTTTTTTCTTTTTTTTGGGTTCGGTCGTGGGGCCTCAACTATGGATGGGCCTGGCCGCTGTCCCTCAGCTCTTCAGCTTAAGGCTATCGCTCTACCACTTGAGCCACAGCGCCACTTCCAGCTTTTTTCTTATGTGGTACTGAGGAATCAAACCCAGGGCCTCATGCATACAAGGCAAGCGCTCTACCCCTGAGCCACCTTCCCAGCCCCTAATATAATTTTTTTCCAAGTCTTTCCATTTCCTAACAAATGGGGCAGTGTCATTCTTTCTGATAGAAGCATAGAATTCCATTTTATATATAACACATTTTTTTGATCCATTCATCTACTGAGGGGCATCTCGTTGGTTCCATATATTACCTATGGTAAATAATGCTGTAATAAACATAGTTGGGCTGGTAGCATGGTCTTGTTTGTGATCATTTGAGTAAATGCCCAAAAGTGGGATTGCTGGGTCGTAGTGGAGCTCTTCGTGGAGTCTTTTGAGGAATCTCCATAGTACTTTCCAAAGTGGTTGAACAAGTTTACACTCCCACCAACTATGGAGTAGGATTCTCTTCTGTCCACATCCCCTCCAGCATCTGTTGGTATTAGAGGTCTTGATTATAGCCATTCTAAATGGGGTGACGTGGTATTTCAATGTTGCTTTGATTTGCATTTCTTCTATGGCTACAGAGGTTGAGCATTTCTTCATGTAGATTTTGACATTCTTTATGTGAAATACTTGGATTAAGATAAGTTTAAGAATTGAGAATTTGGGGATTTGAGGAAGTTAATGGTGGTACATATTCCATGTGTTTTGCTACTGCTAGCATGGCACATAACTTTCTGTAGAGAAATTATAGAAACATGACTGCGTAAAAGAAATGACTGAATTAGCTTTGGTTTTGCAACAAAGTGAATTTGAAAAAGACACCTTTGTTTTATGGAACTTCTTAGGTTTCAGAGTTGGGAATAAGATTTGGAACCTGTAAAATGTCTGATTTTATATCTTCAGCTGTCTTGAATGTGTTATCAACTTATTCAGATGTGTTGAAGTGTATATGACTGAATGATGGTAATTTTTTTTAATGTTTCTTTTAGGTAGATGAAGTTCCTGATGGAGCTGTAAAACTACCTACAAACTACCCATTTTCTTTTTTGGAACTCATGAGACGTAAGTCCTGTTAGCTTTTCGATGCAAATTAGAAGTTTCAGGATTGTGCATAAAATGAAAAAGTAGAAATTAATTTAAAGAGGAATAGGAAAGAAATACAAAACTTTAAAATTATGTTTGAACTTTAGAATAAATTTTCAAGCTACCTCTTTGTGTTGAGGAAGCACTATGTATGTTTTACTTTTAGATAGTAAAGGCACTGTAGGTTTAATTTTGATTGAAAGTTTAATTTTCTTAATCAGGGAAGGAAGCAAAAGAATGGTGGAAAGTTTGTATGGGAAGTTTTTACAGGACATTCAATATTTCTGTTCAGTAAAATTACATGGACTTTCTTCTCCCCCCCCCCATTCTGGGATTTGAATTCAGTGTCCTGTACTTGGTAGGCAGGTGCTCTACCATTGAGTCATGCCTCTGGCCCAACTAAGTGATTTCTTCTTTTTTTGTCAGATATGGGGCTTGAACTCTGGGCCTAAACTCTGTCCCTGTGCTCTTCAGCTCAAGGCTGGCATTCTACCGCTTAAGCCACAGTGCCACTTCCGGTTTTCTAGTGGTTTATTGGAGATAAGAGTCTCACGGAGTTTCCTGCCTGGGCTGGCTTTGAACCTCTATCCTCAGATCTCTGCGTCCTGAGTAGCTAGGATTACAGGCGTGAGCCACCAGTGCCTGGCCCAACTAAGTGATTTCCATAAGGATTATTTTATATTATGCTTTAGGCCTTAGGCTATATTGTACAAAATACGAGAAGATGAAATCTGGACAGTTCCTTTGAGTGTACTAGAGGCTTATGGGTAGTAGAGCCATTCTGATTTGTTCTACTGTCCCTAGTGGATATGGGCACAAACTGATTTGGTGAGACAATTTTAATTTTTCAAAAATTAGCTGAAAATTGAGCTGTTACTTTTATATGCATAAGATTTTCTGGGAGCTATCTCATGGGTTTCCAATGATTATATTTGTATATACCTATCATTTAGTAGCCTTCTAAGTACTATATAATTTGACTGGTTTTGAACTTAAAATAATTTCTGTAGCTTAGGCTTGCTTATTTGGGATGAAGAGAAACAAAGCTTGGTATTCCTCTTCTAATTATAATTATATTCCTAGAAATGGCTACAATGACAATGTCTGATTTAATGTTTCTTAGCAACCAGCTTTCAGTTATTAATGTGTATGTGTGGTACTGAGGTTTGAACTCAGCCTCTTGCTTACTAATCAATTATCCTTCAGCCCTTTTAAATTCTGGTTGTTTTTGGAAAGGGGGTTGTATTTTTGCCTCAGGCTAGTCTTGGACTACAGTCCTACCTGCCCCTCCAGTAACTAGGATTATAATCCTGTACCATTATCCTAGCTCTCACATAATTTTTTCAACAGTTATATTTTGCTGTGATAATATACACAAAATGTATACCACTAAGTTGATTTTAATAGGAATTTCATTAGATTTTAGCAGTTTCTTGTATTCATGATCATTCCATTCTCTTCAGTTCTAAACAACCACTAATCTACACGGTTGAATCACCATTTCTGGCCATTTCATGTTAGTGGTATTATAAAATACCACAAATTATTATTTTTTTGAAACTTAAAAAAATTGTCTTTAGTTGTACAAAGGGATTTCAATTCAAGAAATTGATAAATTTGTAAGTACAATGCATCTTTTTTGTGGGGGGCGCCTGAACTCTGGGCCTGGGTGCTCTCCCTCAGCTCTTCAGCTCAAGGCTAGCACTCTACCACTTGAGCCACAGTGCCACTTCGGTTTTTTTCTTTTTGATTATGTGGTGCTGAGGAGTTGAACCTAGGGCCTCATGCATGCAAGGCAAACGCTCTACCACTAAGCCACCTTCCCAGCCCCTAAAGAAACATTTCTTAGGGCTTATCCAAGACTTTCTGAGTCAGTCTGTGTGCTATGGAGTTCAACAATCTAACAAGCCTTGGGGATGATCCTGAGCCATACCAAATTTACAAATACTGTATTAAATGTAGCTGGCATTAGTTGAATTTTCTTTGGAGGGGAAGGGAGGCAGTTTGGGGCTTGAACTCAGGGCCTGGGCACTGTCCCTTAGCTTTTTTGTTTAAGACTAGCACCCTACAGTCACTAGAGCCACAGCGCTAATTCTTGCTTTTTTGTTTATGTGGTACTGAGGAATCAAACCTAAGGCATCATGGCATGCTAGGCACGCACTCTACCACTAAGCTACGTTCCCAGTCTCCAATTTTTTATTTTTGTAACTTTAAAAAATTCTTTCTGAGTGGTGGGGCTGGGAAGGTGGCTCAGAGTTCAGGCCCCATGACCAGACCTCCCCCCCAAAAAAAAAATTACTTCTGATTTCTCTGATTTTAAGAAATTTTGTAAAATATTTATATACGCGTATGTATATATATACACATTCTTACAGTTTTATAGGGCACTTGTGTAGACCATTGTTACTTCTTTTTTTTTTTAACAGTCTTGGAGATCCAATGAGATCCTAGTTCATACAAGGCAAGTGCTCCTTCAGTGAGCTAAAACCTCCAGCATTAGGTTACTATTTTAAATTTAAAAGTGACTATTCTTTCCCCAACATTAAAAAATGGAGAACTTTTATTTTCAATGCTGAAGATTTAACCTAGGGTCTTGAACTTGCTGAGCAGTGTTACCACTTGGAAGCATATGTAGCCCAAAGTCTGTATTTAAATCACAGCATTACACTGGGTACCTAAACTTATTAGGTATTACTTGGTTAATTAGGTATTAAGATGGTTAAGGGGGAAAATGAGGCTATTAATAATCAAGAAATTAATGCCTGGGAAGGTAGCTCAGTGGTAGAGTCCTTGCCTGCACGAGGCCCTGGGTTCCTCAGCACCACTTAAGCACCACATAAGCAAAAAAAGCTGGAAGTGGCACTGTGGTTCAAACGGTAGAACGCTACCCTTGAACTGAAGAGCTGAGGGACAACGCCCAGGCCCAGAGTTCAGGCCCATGACTGACCAAAATAAAGGAAATTAAGATATATTCAAATTTAAAAATACCTGCTTTAATAGCTAGGATATGGAAACAACCTAGATGCCCCACCACAGATGAATGGATCCAAAAATTCTGGTATCTATACACAATGGAATATTATGCAGCCATTAGAAATGACAAAATAATGGCATTTGCAGGGAAATGGATGGAGCTAGAAGGAATCATGTTGAGCGAGGTAAGCCAAGAAAGAAGAGACAAATGGTACATGGTCTCCCTGATAAGCGGATGCTAAATCCAAAACGTTAGGCGATATGACAAAACTAGCAGGGCTTAAGAAACAAAGAACTCCCACTCATCTGGTTGAACCACTACTAAATATCCCCATGCTGCTGATCACATATATGGTATATAACATATGAACACCGTTATATGTTACAGACTGTGATAGACAATTTGCTCCAGGAAAGTTAGAATGAACTTGTGACTTTAAATGAACATCATTATTCCACAATACTGTGAAATTCCAGAAATTATTTAATCACTTAATCAAAATTTAAAAAAAAAGAACCTTGGGTAAGGGAGGGAGGGGAGGATGGTAGGGGGAAAACAATGGAGGGGGTAACAATGTTCAAGAGGAAGTGTACTCAATACCTCACTCATGTAACTGTAACACTCTGTATAGTACCTTTACAATAATAATAATTTTAAAAAACCTGCTTTAAGCTGGGTGCCGGTGGCTCACACCTGTAATCCTAGCTACTCAGGAGGCTGAGATCTGAGAATCGTGGTTCAAAGCCAGCCCAGGCAGGCAAATCCGTGAAAATCTTTTTTTTGGGGGGGAGGGGGGTCAGGTAGTGGGGCCTGAACTCTGGGCTTGGGCGCTGTTCCTCAGCTCTTCAGCTCAAGGCTAGTGCCACATCGCTACTTCTGGCTTTTTTTCTTTTTGCTTATGTGGTGCTCAGGAATCAAACACATTGCCTCATGCATTGCAAGGCAAGTGCTCTACCACTGAGCCACCTTCCCAGCCCCAAGTCTGTGAAAATCTTATCTCCAATAAACCACCAAAAAACTGGAAGTGGCACTGTAGCTTAAGTGGTAGAGCTCTAGCCTTGAGTTGAAGAGCTGAGGGACAGCGCCCAAGCCTTGAGTTCAAGCCCCACGACCTCCCCCCTCCCCGAAAAAAAAATAAAACTACCTGTTTCATAAAAATTTAGGGGCATTTTTATTTCAAAGTATACTTTAATGTTTTTGATCTTCAGTGTTTTGTTTTGTTTTTTTTTTTGCTAGTCCTAGAGCTTGAACTGAGGGCCGGGGTGTTCTATTCAAGGTTAGCACTCTACCAGTTGAGCCACAGATTCATTTCTGGAGGTCAGAGTTTTATAGACTTGCCTGCTGGTCTGGCTTCAAATTGTGATCCTCAGCTCTCATCCTCTCAGCTTACTTAGTAACCAGGATTATAGGCAGGAGCCACTGGTGCCCAGCTATTATCATTGTTCTTTTAAGTATACCATTTACATTTGCAAAGTCAGTACCTCCCAAAAGCTTGGAGAGTAAAGTCATGGGTTGATGATGAATTTGCTTTGTAACACTTGACACAGGATTTAATACAAGTCGATTACAGCAGTCACATTTGCCTATTTTATGTGACTTTCAGCAAATTCCTTACATTTGTGTCCTTCTGAATTTGTAAAATAGGGATTTCATCTATCTTAGAACTTTAGGACACAGCTAAGGTGCTTTCATAAATAATTACTTAGACTAATGCTAAGTATGTGTTGAATAAAATGCCAGTAAGAATTGTATGGCTTTGAAAGGCTTGTTTTGGGAGCAATACTTGCTGGGATTTATAAATTAATAGTAACATTGCATATTTTTTTTGTAAGGCTGTTATTGTAGTGTTACTAAGTTTAGATCAGCTCAGTTTGAATTTTGCTAAGTAGTTTTGCTAATTGAGAGAATGTCTTCGAACTCTCCATACTCTTGAAAATTTAGTCATACTTTGCTGCTTTTATCTCTTATTAATGTTCAACTTTAGAAACTTTAAAAATACTATATAGTATATGTAGTGTATAGTATGCATATAATTTTTTTTTAATTTTTTATTGTGAAGATACTATACAGAGGGTTACAGTTACATGAGCAAGGGAGCAAGTACACTTCCTATTGAGCATTGCTACACCCTCCATTGTTTTCCCGCTAGCATCCCTTATCTCCCTACCTTCCCCGAGGTTCTTTTTTTTTTAATTGTGATTAAGTGATTACATAATTTCCCAAATTTCACAGTATTGTGGAATAATGATGCTCATTTAAAGTCACAAGTTCATTCTAACTTTCCTGGAGCAAATTGTCTATCGTGGTCTATAACATATAACGGTGTACACATATGCATATAATTTTTAATTACTGTAAATTTACAGAGATTTCATAGTTGTATTTTCATACATGCATATAATATACATTGTTGAAATTATGTTCATTTTTTTTGGGAGAGGGTTAGTTGTGGGACTTGAACTCTGGGCCTGGGCTCTGTCCCTTAGCTCTTCAACTCAAGGCTAGTGATCTGCCACTGGACCCACCATGTTACTCCAATTTTTTGCTGATTTATTGGAGATTAGAGTCTCAATAGACTTTCTGGCCTGGGCTGGCTTTGAACTGTAATCCTCACATCTCAGCCTCCTGAGTATCTAGGATTACAGGCATAGCCACTGGCACCCAGCTTGTCCTTTCTCCTTCTGCTGGTCGTCTTTCCCCATCATTCTACCTTTTACTGTCATAGCATCTATTTATTTATTGAGCCAAGCCTGGGCCTTCACTCAGGGCTTGGGCACTGTCTCTGATTTCTCTCTCTCTCTCTCTCTCTCTCTCTCTCTCTCTCTCTCTCTCTCTCTCTCTCTCTCTCTCTCTCTCTCTCTCTCTCTCTCTCTCTTTTTTTGCTCATGGCTTGTACTTTACCGTTTGAGCTGTAGTTCCACTTTGGAATTTTTGGCAGTTAAAAGTCTCATGATCCTCAGCTCTTACCTTCCCAACATGTTAGGATTACAGGTATGAATCACTCCTGCCTGACTTGTTATAAAATTTTAGTAAACATCCTTTTTAAGATTTGTTTCATATTTTGTGATTTTATAATAGGTAAATGAAGCAGCAAGTTAGAGTTGATAAGTTGAAAATGAAACGTTTTGTTTAGAAAATACTACTTAATAAATATAAATGACTTGATCTTGATGTCCTTGTGTCTGATAGGCCTTCATATTTTGATTATGGCCCCTTTGGTTTGACTTAAAAGTTCTAAGTTTGGGCTGGGAAGATGGCTCAGTGATAGAGTGCTTGCCTTGCATGCCTGAGGCCCTAGGTTCGATTCCCTAGTACCACATAAGCAAAAAGAAAAAAGCCGGAAGTGGCGCTATGGCTCAAGTGCAGCGCCCAGGCTCAGAGTTCAGGCCCTATGACTGGAGCCCCCCCCCCCAAAAAAAAACGTTCTAAGTTTGTGGTGACTTTGTATGGGCTTTCTTATGGGCATCCATACTGTTTAGTAAAAAGGTAAAATCAGATACATAACTGCTTTTCTATATATTTGCAAAAGAACTTCAATCCACATAAGTTTACTGTTAGATTTGGAATTTACTGCTTAATTTTCTCATTGCTTTTAAAAAGCAAATAATAAAAGGAAAGTTCTAAAGAGAAAGAATAATATTTTTATATTTTAGAATTTCTAAACCTGTTGTGTTCTGATTTTTTTTCCTCTGAACTTTCACAATTTTCCTTCCTTCATTCCTTCCTTTCTCTCTCCCTTTCCTCTCTCCCTCCCCTCTCTTCTTTCCTTCTTCCCTTTCCTCCCTTCTTTCCTCCCTTTAATCTCTTTCTCGAGCTGGTACCAGTACTTGAACTCAGGGCCTAGGCATTTTCCTTTAGTGTTTTTGTTTTTGGTGCAAGGCTGGTGCTCTTATACTTGAGCCACAGTTTCACTTCTGCCTTTTTGATAGTTAATTGTAGATAAGTGTTTCATGGCCTTTTCTGCTTGAGCTGGGTTCTAACCATGAACCTCAGATCTCAGCCTCCTGAATAGCTAAATTACAGGTGTGATCCATGGGTTCTTGGCTTCACAATTTTTTTGTATTTGTTATGAAAATGTAATTAGATTATGTCCTATTTCCATTTTGCATATAAAACACTTTTTGTAGGCCATTTGAAAATGGAACATTTCTAAGAGAAAACCATAGCCACAGCCACCATAAGGTGTTCCTTGGTAACTAGCGGTGCGGTCTCTAGGCTAATTTATGTACTATTCAGGAATCTTAGGGGATTGTATCCCCATGGAGAGTTATTTTGTTCATCAGCTTTGTTTTTGACTTATCAGTCTTGAGCATATTCTTTACCCCACCTATACTTCGAATTGATTGTGAAGATCAAACATTGAGCAGTATATTTACTGTTACAATATTTATTTTATTTTTTTGTGTGTGCTGATGCTGAATATTGAATTCAAGGTCTTATACTCTTGCTTGGCTTTTTCAGTGGCCTGGTGTGTGCTACTACTTGAGCTACATCTGCACTTCCAGGATTTTTCTCGTTAATCGGAGAGTCCCTTGGACTTTTCTCCCTGGCTGGCTTCAAATCAACATCAGACTGAGCCTCCTGAGTAGCTAGATTACAGGCATGAGCCACTGGTCCCAGACTTTTAAAATATTGCAGCCTCCTGGCTACTTAGGAGAACTGAGATCTGAGTATCTTGGTTTGAAGCCCAAAGAAAAGTGCTTGGGAATCCCAATTAACCATCAGAAAAGCAGATTGGAGTGTGTGACTCAAGTGATGGAACACCAGCTGTGAGCAGAAAAAAGACAGCAAGAGTATGAAGCCTTGCCTTGAGTTCAAGCCCTCACTATTGACACAGAAAAAGTGCTCAAACAATAGATTGATAGGTCCATTTAGCAAAATGTATTAAATAATTACTGACATGAAAATGTGTTCATATTTAATTAGAAGTATATAATGATGTTTAAATTAGGTACTTTCTGTTTTTTCACAGTACTAGAGTTTGAGCTTGAGCTTTGAGGCATTGAGCCTGGTTCGTTTGCTTGGCTGGTTCTCTACCACTTGAACCATGCTTCCAGATCATCTCTGCTGGTTATTCAGACTTGGTGATTTTTTTTCTCCCCAGCCTGGCTTTGTCCAGTTTGGGGGAGAAGTTTTTTTTTTTTTTTTTTTTTTTTTTTTTGTCGTTCGTGGGGCTTGAACTCTGGGCCTGAAAAGCCTGTTCAATTAAACTGAATGAGACCAGGTGCTGGTGATTCCTGCCTCTAATAGCCACATGAGGCTGAGATCTGAGAATTGAGGTTCTTAGCCAGTCTGGGCAGAAAAGTTCACGAGAATCCCATTTTCAGTAAACAGTGGAGCTATGCCTCAAGTGGTCTAAAGCTGTAGCATTGGGCACAAAAGTTCAGGGACAGTGCCCAGGCTCTGAGTTCAAGGCCCAGGATCTGTACCAAAAAAAAAGTTCATGTAAATGAGTTGGTGTTATGGATCTAGGAACTCATTACTGAATTAATAAAGTATATCAGATTGACATGTAGTTCTGTGGTTTAGTGCTTGACTTGTTTCTGTGAGACCTGGATGCAATCCTTAGTACTGTAAACGAAAAAAAAAAAGTAGTATTTGGAATAAAATATAGCCTACTTTATCCCTACCTCTAAACAGAAAACATTTATTGTTCTGCAAAGAAATGGAACCTAAAAATATTTTAGAAGCCAGGTGGCTGGTGTTTCACACCTATACTCCTAGCTATTCAGCCTGAGATATGAGGATCAAATTTCTAAGACAGCCTGGAAGAAAAGTCTGTGTGGCTCTCTTGTGTTCCAAGCTGGAAGTGGAACTATGGCTGTAGTAGAGTGACTGTAGCCTTAAGTAAAAAAGCTAAGCAATAGTGGGAGGCTCTGACTTCAAGCCCAAATATCTGTATACATACTCCCCCCAAAAAGACTTTTCCAACATTTGTTCTGCCAGTACTTAGAGCCTTCTCATGTGTTGGTAAGATTGTGTTCATTGAAATGAATTCATCAGACTTAATATCCTTGTCTTCCCTTTAATTTGTATTTTATGAAATGCATCATATAATAGTGTTATTTTAGTAATGCACTATGTATATATTTATTTGAGGTTGCATTGCACTTATTATCTTCTTCTGTTTTAGTGCTTTTTTAGGACCAAAGGATATATTTCCTTACTCAGAAAATAAGGAAAAGTATGGCAAACCAAATAAATAAAAAGGCTTCAATGAAGGCTTATGGGAGATAGATAATAATCCAAAAGTGAAATTTTCAAGTGTACAGGTGAGTCATTGGATACCCACTTAGTTTAGTATTATTTATTCAGTCTTGGAGGAAAAAATATCATCATAGGTAGAGGAAAATAAGATGGCATTTAAGACTCTTAGTAATTTTGGATTAAATTGTGTTCTTATTTATGGAATAAACTTTGACTTTTTATGTCTAGATGAACTACTGAAATTATTATACTGCTAATGAGACCTCAGAAAACTGAGAAATGCTTGGTTATTTACTCCTAAGAATAAAGTTTAATATATTAGATTTAAAGCCATATATACTGTCTTTTTTTTCTTTATTTATTTATTTTTTGTCAGTTGTGGGACTTGAACTCTGGGTCTGTGCACCATCCCTGAGCTCTTCAGCTTAACGCTAGAGCTCTACCACTTGAGCCACAGCACCACTTCCAGTTTTCTGGTAGTTAATTGGTGATAGAGTGTCAGGGACTTCCCTTGCCCAGGCTGGCTTTGAATCTCGATCCTCAGATCTCAGCCTCTTGAGTAGCTAGGATTACAGGCGTGAGCCACCAGTGCCTGGCTTCTACTATATTAGCTCTCAGACATTTCCATACATGCATACAAATCGTTGAAAATAAGTTTTATTCTATTTTCATACATGTGTAAAGTACTTAATTTGCCCTCTCCTTGTCCCTCTTCCCTCCTGCTAGTACCTGATCACCCAGAAGAGCCTATATTACTTTCCTATCATTCATTTTTTAAGTGTGTATTACACAAAGGAATTTTGCCATGTTATTTCACATATATACATATATGCTATGTTCAGTTCAAGATATTTTTTTGGAGGGGTCAGTTGTGGGGCTTGAACTCTGGGCTTGGGTGCTGTCTCTGCGCTCTTCAGCTCAAGGTGACAGACCGGGGGGTTGTGTGTGTGTGTGTGTGGTGTGTGGTGAGTGTGCGAGTGTGAGTGTGGGTGATGGGTGGTATGTGTGAGCGTGAGTGGTGTGTGTGTGATGTGATTGAGTGTGTGTGTGGTGTGTGTGGTATGATTGAGTGACTGAGCATGTGTGGTGTGTGTGTGGTGTGGTATGAGTGTGAGCATGTGGTGTGAGTGTGGTGTATGTGGTGTGAGTGGTGTGATTGTGAGCAAGCATGTGTGGTGTGTGTGATTGAGTGTGAGTGTGGTGTGTGTGGTGTGATTAAGTGAGTGAGCATGTAGTGTGTGGTACTTTTGGTGTGTGGTGAGTGTGAGCGTGAGTAGTGTGGTATGACTGTGTGGTGTGAGTTTGGTATGACTGAGTGTGGTGTGAGTGCTGTAGGTGTGGTGTGGTGTGATCGTGTGTGGTGTATGTGAGTGAGCATGTATGGTGTGTGGTGTGTGGTGTATGAGCATGTGTGGTGTGTGGGTGGTGTGATTTGAGTGAGCGTGTGTAGTGTGATTGTGAGTGTGAACATATGTGGTGTGAGTAAAATGGGTGGTGTGATTGAGTGTTAGCATGTGTGGTGTGTGGTGTGAGTGGTGTATGGTGTGTGAGTGAGCGTGTGTGTGGTGTAATTGACTGTGAGCGTGTGGTGTGTGTGGTGTGATTGAATGAGCGTGTGTGGTGTGTGTGGTGTGTGGAGTGTGACCGTGTGTGGTGTGTGTGATTGTGTGTGTGGTGTTAGTGTGAGTCATTCCATTGTCCTAGGTGCTGGGTGTGAATGTTGCCTTATGCTCCGGGCCGCTCTTCCGTGGCTCTTCAGGGAGCAGAGCACAGAGCTTGTGGGTCACCTGCTGCTCTGCGCGGGGCCAGGGTCGTAGGGTCGCTGGGTCAGGGGGATCAGTGGGGCCAGCCGGGCTGAGGGTTGGCAGGCCCAGCCTGGCCTTGGCTCCCACCCTGACTGCACCCAACGCCCACCACTCCGTGGTCCCCGCGGTCCTGGAGGCAGAGGTTGGAGGCTCTCAGTTGGAGGCAGTCTGGACCAACTTCACCCTCATCTCAGAGAGACTGGTGAGGAGGGCACCTGGCACAGCAGGGAGGCTGGGTGGGGCCCTGTGCCTGGTGGGGGAGCTGCCTGGCCAGGCTCTGGGCCCGCCCGCCCCCCTGGACAGGGCAGCAGGTGCTGCTCCGCAGGTGGCCACTTGAGGGCGCTGTCTCCCCGGCCTGCAGAGCCGACAGAGGCCTTGTGCAGCCAGGATCCCATTAGTGGTGGAGGGGTGTCTGGTCCAGCGGGAGGGCGGCCCAGGTCAGGGGGTGACTGGCCAGCCGGGAGTGGGGAGGCCCACACGGTGGGGATGGAAGGGTGCGGTGGGAGCCGTGGGGGGTGTAGTGGGGGCGAGGTGTAGGGGGAGGTTCTGGGTGCAGCATGGGAGTTCTGCCCCTGATGACTTTCTTCTCTGCATAGCACCTGATGCCTGGCATTTCCTCAAATCATCTTCACAACACATAGGAGGTGGGCACCTCTGCAGCCCTATCTTTTTACACAAGAAGTTAAGTAATTCAGCATCAGGTAATCACGTGAACTGGCATTGACTTCAGGTCTGCCAGAGTTGGAGAACTTCGTCTCTTTGTTCCAAAGGAAATTGGACTATCTGTCTCCAGAATGTGGCTTTGCTCTGTTAAATGGCCCCAGGACTGGGAAGGTGGCTCAGTGGTAGAGCGCTTGCCTTGCATGCCTGAGGCCCTGGGTTCGATTCCTCAGCAACACATAAGCAAAAAGAAAAAAGCCGGAAGTGGCTCTGTGGCTCAAGTGATAGAGTGCTAGCCTTGAGCTGAAGGGCTGAGGGACAGCACCCAGGCCCAGAGTTCAGGCCCCATGACTGGACCCCCCCAAAAAAATCACCCCAATAAAAGCTGTTGTCTTCACTTGAAAGGTTGGGGAATCAGGAGATACTTTAGGTGGGGCATAAAAGCCTGTGCAAACATAAAAGATCATCATTCTATTGTTGATATATATCCTAGTAAGGACATTTTAAATGCAATGCAAACATAACACAGATTCCCTGCTGATGTTTCTAACTTAGTAATTTGTGAGTTCGACTTCTGAGCAGATCTTCATTGAGACACTTGAGTCATAGAGAAAAAATAACACTTGGCTTTGGAGTTCATCAACTTGGAAATTTTTTTTATATTTTTTTATTGTGAAAATACTGTACAGAGGGGTTACAATTACATGGGCAAGATAATGGGTACATTTATCATCAAGCATTGTAGCCTCCTCCTTTGTTTCCCCTTCCCATCCCTTCACATCCCCCCTTCCCCCAATCCTCCCCTCCCCCTCCCCACCGAAGTTGTAAAGTTCGTTTTCGACATGACAACTTGTACTTCTCATTGTCGCAATGGGTCCACCTGTATCCTCGTTTAAATGACTTGTTTTTCCCTTTCCCCTCCACAAATTATACCGACATCAAATACAGTGAAAGTAGGGGTTATAAAATGGGGGAGGGACATACAAAGCAACAAAGAAATAATCTTATAAATGCGTTAGAAACCATCGCATGAAAGAAAACATTTGAATACATATCTTAGGGTTTATTTCCCAAACATTACCTCATCTGACTTTTTCTGCTTGACTCAGACATATACTAGATATTGCAAATAAGGGGAACCATGGGACCTATGTTTCTTTGGGCTTGGCTTACTTCACTTAATATAATTTTCAACTTGGAAATTTTCTTATTTTACTTTGTGAAGACAAGGCCTTACACACATGGAAATGAGAAACTAATTCGTAAGTGTACAATTAAACAGACACAGTTTGTATGCAAGTGTACACAGATGTATTAACTGAAGTATGGTATTTGCAGGGGAGAATTCGGATGGTAAAATTCCCCAGGAAAACAAACTCATAGTCCAATGAAATGAATACCAGGAAACTGGCACTTTAAAGGTATGAGTAGGTCAAGGGGAGGGAGGGTGGATGAACGAAGAGAGGAAGGCAACCATAATACTTAACATGTATCCTGTGAAACCAAGAATTGAGAACAGGGCTGGTTTTGGGAGAGTTGGGAGAGAATGATGAAGGGGTGGCATGATCAAGGTGCATTGTATTTATAAACTGATGTGTGCCACCACTGATAACAAAACCACAATATAAAAGGGGCAGCGAACACTGGGAGACATTGGCATAGGTGAGAATTACCTGCCTGACCACTGATAGAACCACACAGGCACTTCAATGGGGAAAGCCATTTCACAGAAATCATCTCAGGGAGACAGTGAATGTTTTGTCTTTATGAGGTATGCAATATTTGGATGTCATAGAAAGGAAGGATTCGAGGCACGAGCAGGGGTGGTGGGGGAGGAATATGCCCGGTCCCTTCCTGTGCTGGTGAGGTGCAGTGGGACAGTAGGGTTGCGGTGGAGGCGTGGGGAGAGGAGGCTAGAGGAGACCTTGAATGTCACATTGAGGACGGGTTTTGTGCTGCAGCAGCAGAGGACTGTCAGGAGCACAGAGGGAAGATTTCCTCGGTGGTGTTGTGGAGGCAGAGACAGGAACCATAATACTAATTAGGCGTTCATTGCTAATACGCTCATAGGAGTGGTGGCCAAGAGTAGGATGTGAGAGATGTGGAAAGTCAGTATGAAAGCACAGCTGAGTTACTCAAAGACAAATTTCCAAGTGGGTAATGAGAAAAGGAGAAACTCTCTGACACAAAAATAGAACAAGGTGAAGGAATTTGGTGGGGGCAGGTGGTTAAGAAGGTGCCTATTTTGAGATAACAAACTTGCTTCTGGATGTAATGAGTTTTGATGTGCTGTTAGAATGTGACGTGTAGATGTCCACATATAAAATTGCCAAGTGCAGATATCTGAATTCTGATGATGTGAAGCCCTGGAGTGCCAACGTGAACCGTGAAACCAAGAGCTTCTGAAAAATTCAGGCCCCAAACGCTTTGAGATGTCAAACCTCAACCCGTCACTAAATTATTCACATTTGATTTTGTTCTCATAATGAACAGAGCAAAGAATCCGTTTTTTTCTCACAGATTTTTTTTTGAAGTTGGCAAAAATAATGTATTTTAAAGAAGTCATCAATGATCACTGAACTTACTTGGTAGATTCTTTTTTTCTTTTTGGTGAGGAATGACTCACATACTAGAAAGTATAAAATCCAATGGCAAATATACACATGAGTCCCCCTATACGTACCACTCCCATCAGGAAATGGAACGCTTCCAGCACTCCAAAAAGTGCCTCATAAGTTAAGGTCTCTCCAAGCTGCTACCTTCCAGAATGACTACCACTTTGAACAATATCCACTTAAGTTATTTTTATGCCTACAGCTCTGTATGAATTGAATCATACAATGATATATCACATACTATATATGATCTTGTATCTGTGATAATATATATCTTTCTTTGGTTAAGATGCATTTTTCTAGTATAGTTCATGGAAACAAATCTGGAGACGTGGATGTAATTTACACTTATTGAGGAACCATGCCACCCTAGTACACCAGGCCATCGGCCGCACATAGGGACTTTGTCTGCATTGGTGTACACACACACACACACACACCACACAGACAGGCTGAAGCACACACACACACACACACACACACACACACACCCCACACAGACATAGGCTGAAGGCCCCTAGATGAGGTCATGGCAGACTCAGGCACTGGTTATGGCCCAGGTTTTACCCTCTTTTCTCAAGAGTGGGGGGAAGACTCTTACAACTCTCATGTGATCGTCTTAGGTCAAATGAATATTTTTATTTTACCCCCACTCTTGGTGTAGGGACAGGAAAGTTGTTTAGCCTTTGCAAACTGATTTTTTATCTAAGTGCTGAAAAGTTAGTTTGCTCTTATAATAGCATAAATAAACACTCTTGGAGCGAGAGCTCAGTTTTATTCTTCCCTCTTCAGCAAAGCATTATAAACAAAATCACCTCCATTCTAAACACAGAAACCTAGAATTACAGGAAGGACATCTCATTTATTTAATAGTGGTAAGGAAAATAGTTTATGGAACAAGGACCAAGGACCTTAGATAAGGGGACTAGAGCCACAGCTTCCTGCAGCTGTGCAATGAGTTACAGGCAGGGAGGGAGAGGTGGAGGCCTTGCTATTATGTGCACAGAAACACCTTTCAGTAATCCAGGAGCTCAGGGCTGCCCAGCATGCTTTGTATTAGAGGCTGGGGACAGCATATTTCTTTGTATCCTTAGAGTTTCTGTTGCCTTCTGAAACTGATACAACACAAATTGTTTGTGTGTGCGTGTATGTATGAAAGAGGAAGCACTTTAGTTCAAATGAGCACTTAATATTCGTAATTTGATCTAATTTTAATAAATTATATATGGGAAATACTGAATAGGCCACAAAATATTTTATTATTACTATTTTTTAAAATAAAATGTTTTTCTCCATTTCTTCTGTCCCACCTTCAATTTTTTGTTGCTTTTTTTTTCTTATGAGCAAGAATTATATCTGCTCAGATTCTCAAAAATTAATCTGCTTTAAAATGTTGAGAACATCAGGTCTCCTGTCAGTAAGCAGACAGGAGAAGTTAGGGAGAAGAGCATTGTTTGGAAAAGAAAACTTAGTCATCCTGTCACCTGAATGCATATTTGTGTACTGCTTAGATATTGCTGCTCCAAGTGATTCTGAACAGCTCTTCAAAGGGTGCATTGGTATGTGACATTTCAGAGGGAGATGAAGCTTCAGTCCACAAAAGGACATATATTAATTGGGGATTTTACTTTATTTTGGCACAGAGTTTTTAAAAAAAAAATCACCTGGATGGATTTTAAGATATAGACAACGTTTCAGATCTGGTTTTGGAAGCCTGATTGAGAAAGTTCTTTCTCCCCAGCATTTAGGACAGCATGTTCTCTGTAAAGAAAGCTGTCTATTTTTCTTTTCTTTGATGGACCTTCAGTTTAGAACAGACACAAAGCTGGGAACACAACCCAAGGCAGAAAAAATTCACTCCTATGTACTGTTGGTCAGGTTGACTGTAGGACACAAAGGTTATGGATCGGTGGTGGAGCCTTGTCCCTGCGTGAGCATGTTTTCTGGACTTTGGCTGGAGCTGAATTACTGACTTCTGAAAGGAGGGATGGGTCTGGGTTTCTAGCGGGAACAGCCAATGGGAAGGAAGTAATATTCATTAAGAGTGTCTCAGGCAGGCCACACCGGTAAGGCATGCTGTTAACACACCCTCCTGCACACTGTTCGCCTGTGTTTGAAACCCTTCCAGGATACTGGGGTTACGTTTTTATTCCAACCAGGAAGAATACATGATTGGATTCTTCTTTTTATCCCTTCCTTCCTTCCTTCCTCGCTTCCCTCCCTCCCTCCCTCCCTCACCCATCTCCCCCTCCCCCTGCTGCCCTCCTCTGGAGCTCTTCTTTCCAGCAGGAGCTTGAGAATAAGATTATTATCCAATCAACTCAACAGCAGCCCATGTCAGTGTCCACATGTGCATCTGAGACGAGAAGAGATTCATTTGTGACCTGGAAACTGAAGTCTGCTTAGGTCTGTAAATATGAATAAAGCCCATTCTCCTTAATGATGAAGGTAATCTCCAGTAATTTAATTGTCTTTCTTAACTAGTGGGGATAACCCATTTCTCTCCACCCCCCCCTCCTCTCACACAAAAACTATGCTTCTCATAGAGTGATCTTTACAAACACAGGGGAAATATGTCTTTTGGTTAATTGCATTTGAAAGAGCTTCCCCCCCCCCTTTTTTTCTTTTTTGTATGAGAGACTCTTCTTTCTCCACCACAAATTATGTGTTTTTCTAATACATATTGTGGTGAGCTGCTTGGGCTCTTATGGGCTAACTGTGGAAGTGGTTGGTGTGTGTGGGATGTACTCCTGGCTTGGGTTAGCTTTGGTGAAAGTTGCTGCTTTGGTTGCTGCTACAGATGAAAGGCAGTTTCTTTCTGTTGCCGTTGTTTGTGGAACTTTGGTGGACCTGGAGTGGATTGTGAGACCCCCCTGCCAGCCCATCCCCTGTGAGCACAGAGCCGTTGTCTCTTTCCATGTGTCATGTGCATTTTCCAAAACATTCAGCCGTGCCTCTAAGAAAGAAGTACAGCTTCTTAAGATGGCCTAGGAATGGAGCTGTTTTCTTTTCAATATGGTTTTGGAAAGAAATTATAGATGGAAGGTAGAAATCAAGTTGTACAGAAGGACTTAAGTGTAAGCCAGGAATGCAAAGATTAGACTCACTGGTTTAGTTAGGGCAAATAACTTCACTTTGAATTATTTTCTTCTTTTGAGCGAAAAAAAAAGTAGATCTGTGTTGAAAGCAGTGTCTGAGGAGACCAGCTTATAACACACAGCAATTGCAGAGACAAGTTAGGTGACACCAAGAACAAGTGTGTCTAGGCAGTCCCTTTAAAAATACCCCAACCGAGGTTATGAAACCACACAGCTTCTTTGAGGAATAACGCATCCAGGGCTAAAGCAGCCTAATTTTATTCAAGGATTTGAAGAGTAAAAAGGGATTTGGTTCTTTAAAAAAGGGAAAAAAGAACAGCCGAGTGAGGATTATTGATCAGTGAGGGATTAAACATTTGCTGGAATACAAAGCATCAGGAATTATCAACATGGACATCACAGTGGCCGGCCATTCAGCACTTGGAAATGCAAACAGCCCAGTTTCCCACTGATCCAATGGCAGCAGCCTGGAGCTCTTGATTCCCTGTGTGTCCACCTTTGTACTCCCTGCCCCTGGACAGGGATGAGGAGATGGGTTAGGGGTGAAAGGAAACTAATCTTGCTCTTTTAACTTCTGTCTGTCTGTCCCTCTTGAGCAGGCCAAGCAGAGACCAGAGAGGGAAAGCACTGGGGAGCCTAGGAGAGGTCCTGAGGTCCAGAGAGGATCAGGAGATCTATCGGGAAACCTCAACTACCACTTCCTCCTGTTGCCAGGGCTGTGGTCCTGTCTGCTTGCCGGCCCGCACCTGCCTCTGTGGTTCACAAGGAAAAGGCATTTGGCACTTGTACAGCCGGCCCAAGGGAGTAGTGCTGGGGCCATCCCTCCCTTTCTGGTTTTGTCTTTTTCTTCCCCTGTCAGGTGCCACTGGCTTTGAACCATGTAATTGCATCAATAAGCCATCTCTGGGATGAGCGGTGTGTGTGTGTGTATGTGTGTGTGTGTGTGTGTGTGTCTGTGTGTGTGTCTGTTTGTGTGTGTGTCTGTGTGTGTGTCTGTGTGTGTGTGTGTGTGTGTGTGTGTGTGTCTGTGTGTGTGTTCTACTGGCAGCCTGGCTCTGCCACCCTGCCTCCTGGAAGGGTTTGCAGGACTGAGGACATTGGTTTGGATCCTGAGGCTGATTTTTATCACCTCTGCATAAGGCTTAGCCTGTGAGGAGGGAAAGTGAGAGGGAGGGAAGAGGAAGTCTGACTTTGCACTTTCAAGAGCATGTGTGATTTTCCAGGATGTACATAATATACATTGAAGCATCTGTGTTGTGGGCTCCCAGGGATTTGCCTGTTCTCAGTGCCGATTCTTTGTGCACCCTGCATACATCCTACCTTTTGGAGACTGGGGGAGGCAGTGGAGGATGTTGTATAAGAGGACCAGTGTCCTGACCCACGTGCTGACTGGGTTAAAACAGGTGCACAGATACTTCAAGCTCCAGCCCACATCTCTACCTACCCCTGGGCAGGAAGAGCCTAGGGTCACCGTCTGCCTCTTGGAGACTCAGTTTCCCCATCCACTGGGAAGTTTTTGATAAAGGCCTTTATTTTGGGTGCCACATTCTCATGCTGAGTCTCCTATTGCCTTCTGTTGTCAACTTGAGGAGCCTTTGAAACTTTGGGGGAGACGTTCCCATCTTTTTCTTCCTTCTTCTTTTCCATACATTGGACTGTGTTGCTATTTTCAGGCCACAAGTGATGAGACTGAAATGTAAGTGTCTTGATGTGCCAGGTGGGGACATCAGGCCACCTGGCTCAAAACCTGGAATTCTAGGACATGTTAACTGTCTGAACCACAGAGGTAGAGAGAGCACACACAGGGCCACACTCACTGACCCGTGAATGTCACAGATGTGGCCGGGCCAGGCCTTGAGACCATGTCAACCCTGGTCCAGAGGAGAAAGGACACACTTCACCCACAGCTCTTTTTAGGGAGCTGGGATTGAGTTCCATCTGTAGAATCGCAAAGTGTTTCTGGGTTTGGAGCCACTCTTTCTCAGACGTCAAGTAAACACACACAAGGTTGCAATGAGGGTTATGCAAGCCTGTATGCTGGGGTTTGACTCAGGACAAGCCCTAAAATGAGCACATTTTGCTCATTTTTGCTGTTCAAAATTTTGGTGATCCTAGGGTTTAAACTCAGAGCCTTGCACTTGTTATACGGATGCTTTACCACTTGAACCTTGCCTCTAGGTTCCTTTGCTTTCTGCCAATGTTGTATGACTGTGTCTGAATCCACCTCCTCTAGGTTCACTGGTGATGTTGGACTCCCGGGCCCATGTCACCGCACTGTTTTTCTCCCCCAGAAACAGTGTCTTGTGGACCTTTCTGCCCGGTCTGTCCTAGAACCTTGATCCTTCTAATGTCAGCCTGCTAAGTAGCTGAGATGATAGGTGCCAGCCACCAGCATGTAGCTGAGGATGTATTGTCCCACTGTTATCCTACTGAGCCCAAACCTTAGATGCACCCAGTGATTGTGTTGGCGAATTGACATCATCGGATGAGCAGCATATATGGCTTATTTATTGACAGTCGAGGTCCAAGCCCTGACTAGGCCCAAAGCCTTAGCCTCACTCTTGGTCCATGGAGATGGAAGACTATCCAGGCAGATGTGTCTCAAAACAGCAATGCTGCTGAGTTTGGTGTGTGTGGTTGTTTGGGGTGTGTGTGGTTGGGGTATGTGTGGTTGTTTGGGGTGTGTGTAGTTGTTTGGGAAGTGTGTGGTTTGGGATGTGTGTGGTTGTTTGTGGTGTGTGTGGTTGTTTGGGATGTGTGTAGTTGTTTGGGATGTGTGTGGTTGTTTGGGATGTTTATGATTGTTTGGGGTGTGTGTGTGTGGTTGTTTGGTGTGTGTGTGTGGTTGTTTGCGGGAGTGTGGTTTGGTTTCCTGCTCATCAGCCTTGGTGGGTGCCATCTTCTCCCCTCCCCATAGGATGCTCTCTGCTCACAGTGGTGTGACCTGTACCCCTCTCTATTCTCAGTGTTTAACCTGTACCTCCTCTCTGCTCTTGGTATGACTCTATCCCCTCTCTGCTCTTGGTAGTGTGACTTGTATCCCTTCTCTGTTTTTGGTGTGACCTGTACCCCCTCTCTGCTCTTGGTGTGACCTGTACCCCAGGGCTAATTTAGGCCATTGGGATTTAGAATGCAGTTGGAGATGGGAAGGAGAGGGGACTGGAGAGGGAGGCTGGGAGAAGAGATCTGGTCCCACACCTGCTCGCTGCTCCTCAGGACACCTCTGTGCACTCCACAGGGCCACTGTGAAGCCTGATGGGGAGGAGCTCTATTCTGGCTGTCCAGGGCCCCGCGGAAGGAAAAGCAAGGGAGGAACGCGCTTGAAAATAACATCGTGACTGTTCTTGGGGTAGAGTTCTGCTTTTGCCAGCTTCATTTTTAATGAAAGGATGGAAATGTCCAGAGGCAGGGTGGTGACTAATGGAGTTGCATTGTCCTCTTCTTATTGGAGTTTCAACAGCAGGGCATCCAAGCTCACTCTCTGAGACTGCATTCACGCCAATGTGCAATATGAAATGGAGTTCCTTCCGCATTCACCTCTCTCTAGTCCTGGGCCTGGAGCAGCAACTTAGTCTTCACCTGGTCTGATTTGATGGGATGATTCTCCAGCGCTCACTCCTTTTCTTATGTTGACAGTGGTAGTGGTGGGGGGGGAACACAAATTTACATGACAAAGGACATAGTTCACCTTTTTCACCTGGGAAGTACTTGTGTTTGTTTTCTGGGTAGATAAACTACATTTAAATGGCATGATGGATTAAATAAAGTGTTATTTTTATTTCCTTACCATTGTTAAGGACTAAGTACTTCTGGGTTTTCTTTTTCTTTTTTCTTTTTTACTATCTGGCAGCAAAAATGCCAGCTCAAGTAGAAGTGTGGTTCAAGTGGTAAAATGCCAGCTTTGGAAGAAAACGCTAAGGAAGAGCATGAGGCCACCAGATTGAAGTCTAGGCTTCCAGTCCCAGAGGCAGGCTGTGAGTCACAGCCCATTGGGGTCACACAGCCCAGCACTGCGTAACAGACAGTGAAAGGGTCAGGACATGACTGCCATCATTTTGTTTTTCTTTGCATGCTAGGCTTTGAAGTCAGGGCCATGCCCTTACTAGACAGAAGTTATATCATCTGAGCAATGCCTCCGGCCCTTTTTTGCTTTATTTATTTTTCAAATACGGCTTCCAGGCTGACCCATCAGCACCTCTCATGCATACTTGGATCATTAATGTCAGCTGCCCATGGCACTCATTCTCCCTCCCCCCCCCCAACTCCTTGGAGTCCTGCTGGAGGCTCACTGCAGACACATCCTCATGGCTGCTGTAAATGGAAGGGACCCTGGTCATCAGCAAATGGCAGTGTGAGGCCAAGCAAGGTCAGAACTGGTCAGGAATCAGGACTGGTAATGACTCTGTGCTTAGGGGCAGGCATAGCTCCTGATGAGTGGGTGGAGGACTGGACTATGTAGCTTCAGTGTATCTGTTTTCAGGCAGTGACTATCATAGACACATTTGGATTTTGTGAGGTTTTTGAGCAGTGAGGATGGAAATCAGCTTGGGGCACAGCTGTGGACAGGTTGGTTGGTCCGTCCCATGTGCCTGGGACACCTTAGCTTGCTTTGGCACCTAGGTAACAAGTTGCCCTTATGACGTAAGTTTATGATTTTCTCAAGTAGAGACTATATTAAACTCCACGAAGGCACAAGGCTTGACTTGTTCTGGCCACAACTAGTTCCTCCTATTGTCTCCAGACAGAGCAGCAGCTCCACAAATAAGGGATGGGAGGGGGGCATGGGGAACGAGAAGGAAGGGGTGGCGTCGCCCAGGAAGCATTGTACTTGTAACCTGACTTCTGGAATTGTTACCCTGGGTGCAACCCCATCAAAATACTAATAAAAAAGTCATGTTTTCTTATTTGTTATGAACAAATAAGAAAAATAATTTTAAACAACCACACTCTATAACCCATAGATAATTACTTCTATTTTTGTTTTTAAGAAACAATCATTGTTGGAGAGTTTTCTTTGAAATACAAAAACTCTTCTTGGAAGCTTATCTGTGTATTAGACAACAGAGCCCCTGAGTTTGAGTTTGCAAAGACTTGGAAATGGAGACTTTCAGGATGATTGCACTCCTTCCGCGCAGTGTGTTTCCATACCCATGCATTCCCACAAAAATTTCCTCCAGTCATTTTTGGCACTCTAATCTTTGTTACCTAGTTTAGAAAACAAAAGTTGGGGAAAGTCATGTGAATTGAAAGTTGTGCTTTTCTGTATATGGTTAAAGAAGTCTTCCTTTGGGAACTGCCTACATTTCTTTGCTGTTTTCGGCAAGTTTTCCTGGCTCTTGCTGCTTTCTTTCTTCCTTAGAGGATTCTGTAAGGTCTATCCATCATCCAGTTACCAAAATGCACCTCACTGGAGAAGGAAAAATAGTTGGCGTAGCTGAGTGTTTGAAAGGAAATAGGAGGAAAGACATGCCTCCACACATCGAACCATCTCTGATGCGCTTTTGGAAATTCATAATGACAGATGGGTTGGGGAGAAGGAGATACACTCCACAGTGGGCTTCCTTTCAGATCCAGAGCTCCTTCCAAGGTGTTCTGAGCTATTCTTAGCAACTGGGGCTCCACACATTCACCCCGCCCCCCCCCAGAAGAGAAGACTGCTTGAGGAAGCTTTGTTGCTTAGCATTTTGCTCCAAACAAAAGCCAAACCAGGCAATGCAGGAATAGATGTGGAGAAATCTAGACGTCTATTTCATAGAACTTGAAGGACCAAGGCACCTGACTTCTCAGGACCTGTGCTTCTTCAGTCCTCTGATAGGAGTGAGAAGTTCTTTCTCACTCATCAATTCTTTCAGAATTCTCTGAAAGAAGTGATGAGAATATTCGTAGGGAATGGTGGAGATAGGAAGGTTCCATAGTCCCTATCTTTTGGACACTTGCAGTGTGGAAATCATTGAAATTGTTTTCCCCTTCTCTTGTTTATTCAACTCTACCTATCGTTGGTTGATGGCTCAGATTATCTCCCTTCCCCCCCCAACCCCCAGTGTAGTAATGCATTTCAGGGTAATGCAGAATTTCAATTTGGGGTGTAGAGTGATATGGTTTGATCATGTGTTACAGAGTTGAAGTTCTGAGACCCCCCCTCCCCCATGGAGTTAGGAGCTTTGCGCCATGTAGTCACTCTAAGAGCACCTGTGGATTCTTTCCTAGGCTCTCATACTTAGCCACCGACCATGAGCTTGAGCTCTGCCTCTGATGGGCACCAGTTGAGTGTCCATTTTCACCATGAACATATTTGTGTGGACAGGACCTTCTGTTTGGGGGGGGCATACCGTGGTGGCTGTGGCAAGACAGAGAAAATGCCTACGTCTGTAAAGGTGTACCTAAGCTGAATCCACAGACTTCTATTCCCAGAACGGCCTCAACTGGTGATCCTCCAGATCTGAGTTCCCTGAGTACCAAAGATTATAGGCACCAGTCATGGATTCCTGGCATGATGCCTAAATATTGCAGCGGATGCAAGGAGTTTGAGAAGTGGCGACTGCCTTACAGGGGGTTGCGAACTCCAGCCCCTTATTCTGTTGCAGATGTCAAATCAGAAGCCATCTATCCACCACAGGCAGCTTTATTAGATGATCAAATTGGTTATGGAAGTGCCCTGCCCACCTGCACTGGCCTCTTTCCCTTACCCAGCTAAGGACTCCTTGCAGACACACCCTCATGGCTGCTTTGCCTGCTGTGATCTCAACTCCTTTCCAAATGCTTGCCTCGGCAGCTTCCCCTCCATCGTGCCTGTGCCTCTCGGACTGGGTTCCCATGGTGGTTGGATATTGAGCTGCTTGTTAGAGGAGGAAACAAGGGCTGTTGTGTACAATGGCAGGCCTGAACTGGCCCTGAGGCAGGGCAGACGCTCTCCCAGGTGGGACTTGTCAGGGCACAGGGCAGGCATCCTGCCACTGGGCCCTGGGTCACTGTGGTGAGCAGCGGTCACACTGGAACTTCTCTCTCTCAGAGAACAACAGGTTATATCTGACCAGATTGTCTTCTCTAGGGAATCTGTTTCTCCACCTACTCCTGGGGGATGCCTGGGGCTTGAGTCCATGCCAGGTTTCACTCCTGTCCAGAACTTTTCATTCCAGAAGTTTCAACCACTCAGCCAACCCCCCTGCCCTTTGCTGCATTCCCTTCTCTGATTCTGTGGCTTACACTCTTCATTTTCTATGAATTGTGAGTTTCCCTTCTGGCTATCCTTGGTTCCTTCCCTTTAGTTTGATTGTGAATAGGCTCCTACTTTGCTTCTAGAAACTTCTTTCCTTCTACCTCTCATTTGGGGGATACTTTACTATACTTCTTTTGGGGGATTCAAGAGTGTTTATGAATTGTTTCTTAAGTGGGCAAACTGCACATACTCTTTAGAGCAGTTTGTGTGGGGGGGTGTGCGTACGTGCAGTTTGTGTGTGGAGGGGTGTGCGTACGTGCACATATGACATATGTGCTTCAACACAACTTCAGAAGAGAGGTTCCGCTCCTGATTTCCTGATTCAGAGAATGAGGTACAGAAGATTCAACCTTGAGTAGTGAACAGGGGAGGGCCAGGCGGCCTGAGCTCCAGACATTGTTCTCTGTACATCGCCATCTTATGTGACAATGGGACAAGTCTCAGTGTCAGAGCAGCAAAAGTACTGAGTTGAAACATTCAACCGTGGAAATCTTTTACAGATTATGCCCTCATGAAATGATCTATTTGGCAGGAGTTTGGAGTAACAAATGTATGAATTTATTGTAGGAATGTATTAGATCAGTTCTCTTCTCCTCTATCCTGAGGCTTTGTGATGGTTGCTGACTGGTTCACTTGCAGGAGTTTTCCTGTTCATAGCTCATGAGCAAAATGAGGGTGATAAATTGCACAGAGGAAACTGATTATTGACAATGATTTGGGCTCTTCTATTCCCTCTATCTGATAGTGCCAGCGACTTCTTAACTGGCATGGACTGTTTGCTGTAAGATAGTTTCCCTTTTCACACAAACTCACAAACTGGTGAACTGTCATACTGTGTCTTTTCAGTAGTATCCAAATGTAAGGCTGGCTGACAGCTAGTTTGTTGACTCCTAGAAGATAATAGCAATTGTCTCCGAACAGATTTGTTTCAAAGATTCATTACCTGAGTTCTGGAACCACTTGTGAGGTGAAAGATCTCTATCAAGATGGGAGGGAAGGCCACCATGTTGGGTGCAGCCTGCAGGGAGTAGACTCAGCCATTCTATTTGTACACCCTACATCTCTTTGTGGCTGTGGAGGACCAAAACTTTGAATGAACTTTCACTATTTGCTGCAAAGTGTCCCAGGCATTTCATATCTTACTTGCTGAATGGCTTTGAATGGTCAATGCAATCTTAGGTATACCCATGGGAACTCAGATAAGCTATACAGGGAATTGTATTTAATCAAAGACTTCAAACAATAGAAATTAAGAGGCAATGGTGTGTTTGTATATTTAGCTTTCACTCTAAAAAAAATAAAACCAAACTGAACAAAAACTGATCTCAGTGTTTAAGAGGAAAATCTGCTTTTAACAACTTCAACAAAGGTTGATCCCCCCCATCTTAAAAAGCCCCATCAAACTAACTTCTTAATAATTTATTAACCAATGAGGAAATAATGAGGACTACAATTCCTTTGAATTGTATAAACCTGTATAAAAGATAGATCAAAATGACAGTCCAAGATAAGTGAATGTTGGACTGATCTATTGAACTCTTCTAAAATACTCAGGTGAAAAGAAGCCTAGATCCAGGCTACCTACTTGAAAAATAAAAAGACCAGCTCTTGTTGGTTCCAGTTGAGGATGTGGATGGTATGCTTTAGGTTCAGGAGGAAGGTCAATCAGCTAAATATGTCAGAACCCTTGGAGCAGAGGGAGAGCTGTGTGGACAGGCCTTGGGTTTGACCTCAGAGCCTCACCCTGGGTAAGCTGGCCACCACCACGTGGCAGGTGCTCATCACAGACTTATCTTTTGTGTTTTGAATCTGCTTTTTGTCTTGTCATGGTCTGATGAATATTTGCTAAGTTCTTGTTACTGCTGGTACCAGCTGCATGCCATGGCCATTATGGTAAAGAAGACACATGCTTTCGGCCCTTCAATGGTAAGATCTGGATGAGAAAAACCACTTATTCATCATGTATCACTACACATACCTGTAATCCAAGCTACTTGGCAGATGAAGGTAGGAGGATTAGGATCTGCGGTCAGTCTGGGCAAAAGAAGAGATCTTATCTAAAAAAAGAAACTAAAAGCAAACAGAATTGGGGGTGTGGCTCAAGTGATAGAGGTCTTACCCAGCAAACATGAGACCCTGAATTCAATCTCCTACACTGCAAGAGAAGGAGGAGGAGGAGGAGGAGGAAGAGGAGGAAGGAAAGCAGAAGAAGAAGGTGGAGGAGGAGCAGAAGCAGCAACAGAAGACGGAGGAAGAGGAGAAAGAGGGGAGGAGGAAGAAGAGATGGGAAAGGAGGGAGAAGAGGAGGAAAGGAAGAGGAGTATGAGAAGAGGAAGAAGTAGAAAGGAGAGGAAACAGAAGAGGAGGAGGAAGAGAAAAGATGAGTGAGTTATTTCCAGATAAAGGGAAGGCAGTTTGGGAATGGGCATATTCGGTTAGCTCACAAATGGATTTACTGTTACAATAAACACACTATAACTTAAAGGCATCAGAAGTCATAAATACATGAGATACCCGTTATTCACTGAACCTCACAGCTTAGCAGCAGCTGTCCACCCTGTGGTCATCTGGCTGACTGGGGGCTTCTAACTGCGGCCCACTGCCCGAGTTTTGAGAGACAAGCCTCCTGCATAGTCCTGGCCTGGGAAAAGATCCAAATGCAAAGTTCTAAGTGGAACGAGCAGGGTCATCCGTCTAGAGAAGGACTGGTGTTCTGTCCACTGCATCCAGTCTTCCCTTCAGAGTAAAGGATGGATATCCTTCTCCGCTGTGGTCACAGTTGGGAGGGATTGCTTTGTGGGGAGTGGAGGCGTGGTGTAACAATGCCTTATGTATGAAGACGGCAAGCTATTTTCTCTTCTGGACTCTGTGATCTGTATCATGGTTTGATTGGCTGGAAGCCAGTCTCAAGCTAAATTCCTACCCTGCCCCACCTCCCCTTGGAATACAGAGGTCATTACGTGGTACTCATTGTGTATTTCTGTATTAACTCCATTCCTGTCTCCATTGTATGCTGGTATCCATATCTTTCTACTTTCCCATTCTCTCCTACACCTAGTTTATCAGAGCAGTTCTGGAATACAGCAAGTTATAAATAATTAAAATGTATTAAATTGCCTGGGACTAGGGTGGAATTTGGGAGCTTTGTTTTGCTCTTCTTTGCTGCTGAGGGGCGAGCCGAGCCATCCTGTTGCTCTCCTGCCTTCCACTCACTTGGCCTTCCCATAGACCTCGGTGGTTTTTGCTGCTGGGTTTGCCATCCAGGCTTGGTTTAGGTTCTCCCCGAATCTTTGTCAGTAACCTTGGTCTAAGGAGCCTGGGTGTCTTTTCCCCTGAGCTCATACTTGAATCACTCCGCAGGTTTGTCTTGCCTTTCTTGTCTTCATAAATTGTAATAGCTTCTTTTGTCTTAGACACAGAGGTACAAGGAACGGTTAAGAGCTATGGAATGCTGGGTGCTTGCTCCCCAAATCCCTGTAGTCTGGAGCAAGGAGGTAAGATTAAATTTTGCAAATCTCTTTACAAGTCCAGTTGAAAATAAGAACCTCCTTACTTTTCTTAGAGGGATAGATCTGTCTGATAGTGACCCTGAGTTTGTAGCCAAAGGCAACTTTTAGAAACCTTGAGTGGTATTGGGCTCTGTCACTGACTGGTAACTCCAGGCTAATGGCTTTGTTGTATGGTTTCATTGTTCTCAGTGGAGTGTTAGCTCCTCCCCATAGTCCAGGGGATAAAAGGTGAATTGTTTGGTATAATATCTAATGATCAATATATATAACTAGTACCATTAGCCTGCCTTCTGCTTATTTGTCACATTAGTTAGTTGGTCTATCTTCTGTAAAGATTATTTATAGCAATTATGGTAATTACTATATCCACCATAGAGGAACCATATGAATACACACTTAACATCTTCTTTATTTTTCTCTAAACTTGACTTTTATAAGTGCTCACTCCTTCCTTTCTTCCCTTCCATCCCTTCTTTTTCTTCCCTTTTTTTGTGTTTGACCTTAGTCTTGAACTTATGGCCTCTTGCTTGTTTGGCTCTTCTGTTTATGGATGATGCTCAGTCCCTTGAGTCTCACTGACTTTATCTGTCAAGGACTTTGAACGGGACCCTTAGATCTCAGCCTCATGAGTTGTCAGGAGTATAGGGGTGAGATAACAGTGCCAGGCAACTCTTTGCTTTTACTTTTAAAAGCAATGTATTCTTTTATTTATTATCTTTAAGGAGTTATACAAAGGAATTGCTATCTAACACAGCAGTTTAAGAATACAATATATCTTCATCAATATCACCTCTTTCAACCGCTGTTTTGATTCCTCTATACTTCCTTTCCCTTAACACTTCTCATGACCAATTATTGCATATTCACTTCTGTGGATTTACTGCACACACATTTGTATGTATGTGCATGCATGTGTGTGTCTGTGTTTGGTGTGCATACTCGGTTCCCACCACAGTCTTTCTAGAACATTGCTTGGCATGTCATAGCCATGCAAATCTATATTGAATAGTCTTCAAACACCACCAGTTTCATTAATGCGGCTTTGGATGATACTTGAAGCAGAAAGGGCACTCATTTGACTGAGGACAGAAGCTTTTCTCTGGGAAGTGGGTGCTTGAAAGACCCAGGGAAAACATGGGCTGCATGACTCTTTAAGTGGGCTGCTTGCTCGGGATTCTGTCATGAATTACCACTAGTCTTTTTGTCACCAGATTGTGGAGTGCCCACTGAGAGCTAGGGAGAAACCAAATAGGAAACCTTGCAGGTGCCTTCAGAATGCTGTCCCTTTCATTTTCTGCGCAGGGACAACATTTTGGCAGGAGCAATACATGTATCTTAGAATCCGCATATGTCAAGAGCATTTTTCATAAGCAGTCTCTGATCCACTGACCCACCTGGGATTAAGAAAGCTGACCATTGTGTGTAAGCACATAGCTAACAATAATACCCTATGTCCTGATGCATAGAGGAATTCTAAGATGAAGTTGACTAAACACAGGTTCACGCTGCATACACTATGTGTGGAAATTCTGCAAAGCAAGGCTGGGGCACCAAGACAAAGCCCATAGAGCTACTTACACCTGAGGGGAAACAGGAAGCTGACACCAGGGACAGAGACAATCAAACAACTTTCTTTTTTTTTTTAGAGCTGAGGACCTTACTGTTAGGCAAGTGCACTTCCACTAAGCTAAATCCCCACCCCCCACTGCCTCTTGTCTCTATATTTCCTCAATATTTTCCTGACATTTTCACAGAATGTCTTTTTATTTTAAAAAAAAATCTTAACTGAGGATTATTTCCTTGAGTATGCACAAGTAAGGGTGAATGTTCTTATGTTCTGTATACTTCCCGAATTCTGAATGAATGCATGCTTTCCTGCTGCACTCTGAATGTGCACTCCGCTTTCTCATCCATTATTTCACTGAAGCTCTGCAGTTTCATTGTGAGTCAAAAGTCACCAATTCCTAAACAGAGAAAGCAAAGCAGAGCGGTTAAGTTTTACCCTAGGTCATTAGTGTACAAGTTCAGTAAAGGGAAACTATATTCACTTTTTTTTTTTCGTTGTGGGGCCTGAACTCTGGGCCTGGGCACTGTTCCTCAGCTCTTCAGCTCAAGACTAACGCTGTACCACTTGAGCCACTTCTGGCTTTTTCTGCTTATGTAGTACTGAGGAATCGAACCCACGGCCTCTTGCATGCAAGGCAAGCACTCTACCACTGAGCTACCTTCCCACATTTACATTCACTTTTTATCAATTAAATCCTATGAGTCCTTTTCCTCCCCTTTTTTTTCTAACTACATCCTAATTCCTCAGATATAGAGGCTCTATTCTCACAGCAATATTATAGCATCCTCTTCAAGAAAGAATATTAGCAGCAGCCATTATATACTCAGGAAACATGGTCTACCCTACCCTGACTCCTACTGGTAACTCCTCTATGAGTTCCTGGGCAGGTTTTGGACTTTAAGCTACAAGTTAGTTCTGCTATGGCAAAGGGGCCACAGGCAGGACCAGGAAGCAATGCTGCTGTGCAGACTGTGGGGAGCCTATATGTGCTGAAGGTCAGATGCTGACCCAGGCAGGAACAAGATGAGGGAAAAGCACATCAACAGGCATTTGCTTTGCCTGTCTGCTTGTACTCAGGACATCAATGAAGAAATAGATTCCTTCGTGCAACATATGTTTTACATTATAGCCTGAAAGCTTTATATGTGGCACTTCAAAGATCTTGGCTGGCATAGCTAATTTGAGGGTAGGCTCATGCAAATAGTAAGAAATTTGAACTAAAGAAGACATCTAAAAGAAATGGGCTTCAGTTATTTTCACAAAACTTATATTGGAAACCTAAATGGACAAGGGCTCTAGGAAAGGTTCTGGTGTATCGCCGGTGGAGCCCAGCTATTTAGGAGGAGGTAATGAGAGGGTCACAGTCCATAGATCACTTGGATAAAACTATGAGATTTACCTGAAAAAGCCAAATTAAAGCTGGGTGCTGTGGCTCACACCCGTAATCCTAGCTATTCAGGAGGCTGAGATCTGAGGATCGTGGTTCAAAGCCAGCCCAGGCAGGAAAGTGCATGAGACTCTTATCTCTTATTTTCCAGAAAACCAGAAGTGGTGCTGTGCCTCAAGTGGTAGAGCTCTAGTCTCAAGCTGAAAAGCTGAGGGACAGCACCCAGGCCCAGAGTTCAGGCCTCACAACTGACAAAAAAACAACCTTCAAATTAAAAGCAAAAGAATTGGTGGTGTCACTCAAGTGTCAGGACATTTCTCAGCAAGCTTAAGTCCTTGATTCTTCTAAAAAGGGGTGAGGAGCCTTTGTCCTTGAGTAGCAAATGACTGTGGTATCATTGCATGGAAAAGCCAGGGAACCCTGGGGGGAGAAGTGGTTTCTCTGAATGCTGTCTGCCCAGGCAGAGCCCTCTGCTCCTAGTCTGTTCGTATTCAGAATGAACAAATCATTGTTGTTGGAAGAGTTCATGCAGTTCTTCCGGAATATAAAACAATTGAGAATGCCTGGAGGGAGGCGTCCTGAGGCCGCTGTGTGCACCCAGAGCACCTGGAGCTGCCACACCCCTGCGTCAGAGGGGCACCTGGGCTGGGGTTACCGGCGGATGGCTCCAGCATGGTCCCAGCTCTGTGGCATGGCAGCACAGACTTCTAAACCATTAAGGAGGAGAAACTGAACTCAGCACACCAACTCCCACTATAGCGCACACCAAAGGGAAAGAAACTCCTACTTATTCTGTGTTTTTCTTTTTCTTTGGTGGACTTTTGACCTAAGGGTTTAGCTTCACATTCTGGGCACTAAAATGAGCCATACACCTCTGGGTATCCAAGGATATTGTTTCCTTTGATCATCATGACAACCTTCTGCAGGGCAACCCCGTGAACACGGCCATCTTCCAGAGGAGAGAGGATGGGACTGGTGCAGGGGCGCAGGCTTGGTCCTGCTGCCTACACTCCCTAGGTTGTCTCTAACACAGGCTAACATGTACGTGAATTCTGCACACACCTCAGGGCTGTGTAGAGTCCAGAGTTGTTCTCTGTTTGCGTTGTTACAATGAGCCAGGGGGTGAAGTCCATTTCAATGCCACTTTACAGGCTGGGCACAGAGGCTCCAATAGGTACTGAAAGCTATTGAAGAGCACAGAACCAGTTATTGGCCTTGATAGGTTCAAGATGTGATCAGCTGGGGCTGGGAAGGTGGCTCAATAGTAGAGTGCTTGCCTTGCATGCATGAGGCCCTGGGTTCGATTCCTCAGCACCACATAAGCAAAAAGAAAAAAGCTGGAAATGGCGCTGTGGCTCAAGTGATAGGCGATAGCCTTGAGCTGAAGAGCTGATGGACAGTGCCCAGGCCCAGAGTTCAGGCCCCACTACCAGACCCCTCCCTCCCCCCAAAAAAGATGTGATCAGATTGCAATAGGGTCCACCTTCCCAGCCACTCCACATTGTGGGGCCTCCCCCCCAGTCCAGTCCAGTCGATATCCTGATTCAAAGTGCGGTGTGGGCTGCAGTGGAAGGCTGCATGGCACATGGATGCCTTGTGGGAAGTGGTGGTTGGTGGTGAGTTGTTCTGTCATTGGATAAGGGGAAATGTTCTTGCCTTGACCGTGTTGTTTGGTCCAATTGGCCTGCTTTCCACACCCACCCTTCCCCATTTCTGGTAAGTGGGGGGCTTTAGTTGTCACTCTTCCTACCTGGTGTCTGCACTGCCAAGGGGCTGACGAATGGAGACAAGTGTCCTCAGCGTAGCTCAGTCCAAATTCTACCTTTGTGCCCATGAAAAAGGGGGTGGCAGGGCTACTTATGATAAGCTAACTTGTATAGTATTATGGAAATGTAAACCCCAGTTGAATTTCTGCAAACAAAATGCCCAGGTGCATCTGTGGGCTTTGACCACGACCCTGGCTGAGCATCCGTGAACTGGCCACTTGTCCCTGCACGCACAGCATTGCCCCTCTGCCCCCAAGAAATCCACCTTTCTCTCTTGCAAGTGCTTTGCTTCTCATTTCACCAGCTCATTGAAGGTGAGCCCCATCTATCTCTGGGCGCGTCACACTTGAATTTGTAGGTGCTCTTGTCAGCCTGACCTCCCACCTAGCTTTCCTGGTTGTCTCAAGGTGGGATCTTATGCCCCAACCACAATCTTTCAAATTCAATTTCAGCCCCTTTGACAGTGTGGCCAACCCTGAGACCCAGCAATTCTACACTCTGTCTTAGCATACCCAAAGCCAGCAGAGAACCTGCACAATCATTAGACAGCTGGGTAGCTCCATCTTTCAGCCCACGTGGAGATGAACTTGAAAATTCCTTCAAGCTTCCGTTTGCTACAGAGAATTTAAACCCGAGCACTAGATGGAACATGTGGCCCTTGGGAGGGTTGGATGCAGCCACATGTTATGGTAGTGAAATGATAAACAGGTGGGGATGATGCTAGGAAAATGACCACTCCGAGAGAGTGATAATTCCCAAATGAATGAATGAACTCACATGGCTGCCTTTGGTGGCTTGGCTCTGTAGACTCTCTCTTCTTCCCACAGTCCATTCACAGGCCATGTGGCATAGTTCATCAGCACTCTGTACTGAAGTTCAGTTTGATGAGGATCTAAGGAACTTGAGAAGGAGATGAGGGTGACCAGTCACTCAGGCATGGATGCCCAGTTTGGGCATCCATTGTCTGGACTTGACATTGGCCCCGTTGCATGCTGGCTTTGTGATCCTGGACAACTCACCTGACCTCTCAGGGCGTCCATCTCTTCATCTGCAAAAACTGTGATGGTGACAGTGGCGCCTACCGCAGAGGGGTGCTGTGAAGACTGAGGGGTTGTGAGACACAAACTTCGCATGGCACAGATTACCTGGCAAGGTGCACACAGCCCATGAGTGGGAGCTACTCTTCTCTCCCCGAGAGCATGGCAGACATCCTCTCCACATCACGGGCGGACTTAATAGGTTTTCAGTTTCTAAAAGCTTCCCCGTGTTTTCTATCAACCACGCATAAGTAATGAACTTGATGTCTTCATAAAGCATGGTATTTTGTGGTGATTATTTTAAGCTCTCTCATGCATTGTCTCATTTCATTAGGTAATGATCATTATGACAAAAAAATAAAAAGAGTCCTTTAAAAATACTTCTGGTGGTACAGATGTCAAACACCAATTACCATAAACGTGATGGCAAGAGTAGCATTGTTTTCCTCACGTGATGCTGTGCAATCGTTTTCATTGTATGATTTAACTTTTTTCACTGTAGAAAAATTCCTTTTCTCTACATCGCACCTGCCCTGCTCTTGGTGGCTGTGTCATGGAGGGACACGTGCTTATGAAGTGGACACTTAGCTCCCCACCCCTGGTGGAGGAAACCCCAAGTGGCCAGGGCTTCCACAGCACATGGCACATTCTCGATTTCTTCTTATAGTTCCATGGCAGAACTTGTTTTGTCCAGTCTAAATATTGTTGGGATTCATGGGAAGGCATGTTGATGTGACTGTCCATGGCCTGTCTGTCCCAGGGCCCATGGATATTTATTTCCTATGTGGATCTGAGATATGTGATTTGTCATGGGCCATAGTCTTCATCCTTTATGTCTTCTACAAATGCTGTGATCAGAGCTAAGTGGAACTTAGGATTGAATGCAGGACATCATGGTCACTCCTGGAGCCTTGGTGCACTCAGCCTTTGAAACATTGCTGGCTGTGTATGGCAATAGTGATGCTACCCTTTGGTTGTATAGTGCTGGACTGATCATTGTGTTCTATATGCAGCATCTCATTTAAGCAGCATGGTTTGGTTACCTTTTTTTTTAATTGCTGGTTTATATGTGGAAATCTAAGAATTGGAAGAGGAAAGGACTAGCCATTACATGATACTTTTATATGCATTCTCTCTTTCAACCTTCATAGTAGCTTTTGAGGTAAGCATATTCCTTCCTTACTAGTAAAATACTCAAGGTTCATCAAGAGTGTGGTGGTACATGTGTGTAATCTCAGCAATCTAGGAGGCAGAAGCAGGAAATGGTGAGCTTGAGGCTAGCTTAGGTAAGCTTAGGGAAGACCTTATGTCAAACAAGTGGTAGAGTGCTTGCTTAGTATGGGTTAAATCTCCAGCCTAGCCAAGCTATCAATTGATTAATGAACCATTCAATCAAATCTGAATTTCAAAGGTGCTAATTAATGTTTGGTGCTGGTGGCTCACACTTATAATCCTAGTTACTCAGGAGGCTGAGATATAAGGATCACAGTTTGAAGCCAGCTCTGGTAGGAAAGTCTATGAGACTCTTACCAGATTCCAGAAGTAGAGCTGTGGCTCAAGTGGTAGAGCACCAGCCTAAAAGAGTTCAGGGACGGTGCCCAGGCCCTGACTGCCAAGGCCCAGACCCAGCGAAAAGAAAGTGCTAATTTAGTGTATGATTGAATTGATATTTAAACACTGGTACATTGGGCAATATAACCAATATTCATTCTGTTATCTAGTGGTGGGCCAAACTGTATTATCGAATCAATGTAGTAGAAAGATTTTACTTCTCAGGATTAAAGTTGTTGTTTGAAAGCTCCAGAAACACCAAAATGAAGAAGTGCTGGAGGACAGGGGACATCTTATACCAGCCCTCCTGTGCATCAGGCCCACCACAGAGAACTCATCCTTTACCATCCCAGTGCGCGCGGTGGCGGAGTTCAACACAGACAATTCACACATGGTGGGGCTGGCGTGTCTGTTACTCTGCAGAACCCCTCGCTCCATCAGTACTTGATAGTGTAGCTAAACTCAGCACGGCTCCCCAGTTCTTCTGTGCAGACAGAATGCCACAGACCACCAAGAGCTAGTTCAGGAATGGCTGAGGAAGAGAACAATGGCTTTCCTCCCAGATGCTCTAATGTGCATTTCCAGGAAGTGTGCTCCCCAATCCTGAGAAATGACCCAGTTGACCAGACATGTGTTGGCGTCGGGGGGGCTCTCCCACATGGACAGTATCCTGCTTCCCCAGGTGCATCCCATCATTGCATGCTGATGAGCCTGGCCTGAAGGAAGAACCTGGGCATGTGGTCAGAATCATTGCTTGCTACGTCAAGAGAAAATTCATTTTCCTTGAGGGTTTTTTTCCCCCCAAGTCACGTTTTATGGCTGGAGTTACTCAGCAAATTACTAGGTATAGAAATGCAAAGGTCTTATTGCATTCTATCGACCTGATTGCAGTGTCATTAATTGAAAGATGGGGTGAGCATGATGGATAGTTGAGAACAGGATTTTACATTCCTGTTGGCCTATTGGAAGAAAGCCATATGGAGCAGACAGAAGGAAGCCTTTTGGTCTGACATGAATGATTCTTTCTTTGTCAGTTCTTGTGAGAGCATTATTCAGCCCTAGTGAGATTTACAATGTGAAAGGGTGAACTGTGTCTGCCCTGAAAGGAAAAATCAAAACCCAAGTTGCTTATTTCTGGAGTTGGAAATAATCCATGTTGTATAACTTCCTCTTAGCGATTCCTTATAGATCACATTTACAACACCCCAATCTGACAACAGCTGATTTTAATCCATTTCACTTGTAATATTGCAGTATTTGCATTCATCCTCATCCCTATGACAGGAGTATGTGAAACTTTAGGAAAGGTGGTATGTGTTTGGGGATATTTGTTTTTAACATTATTTCCCTTATTTGATCATTTGACCTACTATTCCTTGGAATTTGCCCATAAATTCAATCGAGGGTTTTTGTGTGTGTACAGAATTGTCCCCATACATATTTCATGGCTAGTTTGTGTGTGAAGGAAAAATTCTTCAGATTGGAAAAGAATATGCCAGCTTATGTTTCACCTGTTTGCAAAGGCAAAGAGCATATCTTTGCTTCCCAGTTGATTGCATGTTAATGAGTCTGGGTAGTTTTCGGTTGTGTTTCTCATGGTAAAGATTTGAAGCTTGGAGTGAATGGGAGGAACAGCTACATTTAAAGCACATCTAAATAGGCCACAGGTCTTCACCCACTCTTCCTGAGCACGTGCCTTTGAAAACTTGCAGAGTTTGGTCCACATTCTTAATGACTCACCTCCTATCTCCTCTTGGCCCTCCCATCCATGTTGTTCAGCTTGTCTCTCTCCAGGTGTTTTTTATTTTTTTTTTGTACCTAGCTGTTTGCAGATGTGGGTAGGTAGGATGCAGACATGGTCATGCCTGTGGCATGGTGTCTCTTTGGAGCACCTACTGAAGATGTACGGAGAGCTTTCTGAGCAGAGACAATGGGTGTTTGCTGAGGGTACCACCTCCCTGACCTTAAGTTTGGTGACAAGTGGAAACCATTTCCTCTGGCTTGTCAGCTGCTTTCAGAGTGGAAAAGAGGCTGCACTCACGTTGGGAGGCAGATTCTGTGGCTGATTGCACAGGCTGCCTTCCCAATGAGATTGTGTCTAAAAAATACCTCCAGCGACAGGCAGGCATATGCTGGCACCTTGGCGTGAAGGAGCTCGCACCTGTGTTTCTTGCTCTTCCCATCCCAGTTCTGGAATGAGGGGTTAAATGATCCCAGAAGCCCTGCCAGGTTTTGATTTGCTATTGTCTCAGCTTCTTCATAGGTTGTCTTTCAATGGGACTAACAGGAAGTGGCCAGGCAAGATACAGCTTCCAAGGAGACATTCCCAGCCACCCACTTCCTCCACCCAGAGCCCATCATTTCCACCAGCTCCCAAGGGTCTAATCAAATCCTGAATCCATCAATAATCAGATCCACTGATCACATCATGATCTGATGAATCCACTGATGATCAGATGTACACTGATCACATCATGATCTGATGAATCCATTCACGATCATCACCCTGGTATGATTGGATCATTTTAAAAATCCATCATTGACATGGGCAGAAGTGAGCCTCCCCTTTCTCCCCCAAGTATCTCCATCCAGTCAAGTTGACCAAACAATCAGGGCTAGGACTTCTCAAGCCCTATCCCTGGGAGAGGAGGGAGGGGATGTGGAAGTGGTGATGAGGAGGATAGAGAAGAGGGTTTACAAAAAATAGTGTTCAGTAGACAGAAGTGGAGGAAAAGTCCTGGGAACATTCTATTAAGAATTAGGAGACAAAACCTATAGATTCAGAGCCAAGTCAATGACAGACTGGTGGGAAGTAAGGGGGCAGAGGGTCTGCAGGTCTGGAGTCCCAGGCACTGACCACAGGGGCAGGAAGGCAGGACATCCTGTCTAGGGGCATGGGCCAAGATGGACACTGCAGTCCAGAGTGAAACTGCTCTAGGCCTCCCTGAGAAGGCAAGGAGAGGAGCTTATTCTACACAGCTCTCCACCACATGGAAAACATGTGTGTGAGCAGCTCAGGCAGCCAAAGCCATGTCCCACCCCACTTGAGATGGAGGACTGCTGGGGATCTATGGAGGACTCTTCCAAATTCAGCCCCCAAGGCCAGCACGGCAGCTGCGTCCCAGCCAGGGTGCCCTGCTAAGCCTTTTCCATAAGAGCTATTGGTCCATTTGGCTGTCCTCAATGTATTACTCGGTATGTATTGATAGCACAATTGTCAGCCCAGCAAACATTTCCCATTTTAATAGTTCACATGAGATGCTTCATTATTGATCTTACAGCACTAAATAAAAATCTCCTTTGTCAAGGGAACATGAAATGGCTTTTAATGGACACAGCCAAATACTTGCTACTAGTTATGGGAAGAAAAATAATCAGCCTGATAGAGATTTGGTTTGGGGATTTTCTGGCTTTTTGGTGACACTGGATATTCCTTCCCCAGCCGACCATCCAAAGGCTGACTCTCAGTGAGAGGAGAAAGAGGAGCCATTGGCCCGAACTTTGCAATGTGCAGGTGGAATGTTTTCTATGCCTCATCTTCCATAGGTCCCCCCACTTCCGTTACAGCCCCAAATGCATGATTCTATCTCCAATAAAAGCAGCTAGGCACTGCAGACATTAACTTCTCACTCAGCCAAAATCTGTTAGTGGATGGTTCCAGGATAGATCCTTCCACTCCTTGGGTTTAGAGCTCTGAGTCCCTATCTCTGCTGTCCTCTTGATTTGATCAACTTTTCCATTAGGACTGCAACCAGATATCTCTGCCATCCCTTTATGTCATCTTCTTCATCTGGGAAGCATGAATAAGGTCCAAAGGCTCCTGGGTTGAAAGCTTGCTGCCATCTGGAGATGAGAGAGATGATTGGGTCATAGAGGTTCTGACTCCACCAATGGGCTCATCCACCAGACATCATAGCTGAATGAACTGTCAGGAGGTGGGACCTTGATAAGTGATTGGATTGTGAGGGCTCTGACTCTACCAATGGGTTCTTTCATCCAGGATGTCATACCTGGGTGGGATCTGGCTCCTACTTGAAAGACAGGGATCAGGAGGCTCACAATTTAAAGCTAGCTCAGATACACACACACACACACACACACAATTGCAATCAATAAGCAGGTTGTAGTGGCAGCTATGCATGTGGGAGTATCATACAAATAGGAAGTTCACACCAGCCCTGGCAACATGAGACCCTATTTCAAAAGTAAACACCCCATCCTTAACCTAAGCAGTAAGAACTGGGACATGGCTCAAGTAGAGAATCTGCTGAGCAGGCGAGGCCCTGTTCAAATCCTAGTACCACCAAAATATAATAATAATAACTTAAGGTACCCTTGGAAAGTCTTGATCGATGTATGTTCTTCCTGGACATCTCCCCTGGGCTCCTCACTGAGGATAGGGGACAGCTTGATTTCTTGAGAAGGGATTAAGAGTTGTGCAATCTCCCTGGCCTTACTAACAAAAGACACTGAGCAGATAAATTTTACAGCAATCAATCTCATCATTAACAAGTGGTAGCCATTTATCTCCATGATAAATCTCATCATTATAAATTGTTTCTACTCCTTATGGAGCTGTTGAGTCATAACTCAGAGCTGAGGCTACATGTGGAACTTACATAGGGCAACAACGGTCCTGGCACCTTATTTCCAAATGGAAGAAACCTGCCAAGGACTCTGGAAGTTTACAAATGCAAATAGACCCCCTGAGGCAGGAGAGATGCAGAAACAAGAAAATCGTATCATTTTTAATAAATATTAAAAGTGTCAAACTCAGAAATCAGAACAAAAAGTAGGTAGTACCCTTCCACCAACTCCATTAAGATATCAAAACACAGCCAGGGCACCTGTAAATCACACCAGTAATCCCAGCTACTCGGAGGCTTTAAAATGAGGATCATGGTTTGAAGCCAGCCCAGGCAGGAAAGTCCATGAGACACTTATCTCTAATTAACCACCAAAAAGCTGAAAGTAGAACTGTGCCTCAAGTGGTAGAGCATCATCCTTGACCAAATGAAAAAAAAATAACTAAGGGGCAGCACGCAGGCCTTGTGTTCAAGCACCAGGACTGGCACGAAGAAGGAGGAGGAAGAAGAGGAAGAGGACAAAGAGCAGGAGAAGGGAAATGAGGAGGAGCAGGAGGAGGAGGAAAGCTCCAGTGACTGAGGGATCCTGTATAGTTCAGACCAGAGGCAGCCTCAGCTGACTCCCTGACATAAGAAGGATGTTTCAGACTATTATAAGTAGCCCAGACTGTCCTAGAACTCTTGATCTTCCTGCCTCAGCCTTGCAAGTGCTAGGATTTCTGGTGAGTGCTATCAAGCACAGCCCTGCCTCCCCCCCCTTCCCTCAGGATGGGTCACCATAAGCAATGAGACAGGCTGAGCCCATTCTAGCATCATCAGCAAGCGGCTCCGTGAGCTCCCAGGGAGGAGAAAGGATAAAGTATGAAGGTCACTTTGGACCCTGGATCTCCCAAGGTCACACAGTGGTTAAACCAGAGCCAGGGGCCCCAAGCCACAGCACCAGGAGCCCCACATTCCATAGGGCCACTAGTTCCTCTGAGCCAAATAAAGACATGTAGCGAAGGGCAGAAAAGGGATGTCTGTGTCAGGTAATAGATAATGACAGCTCTTCTGTATGTCTTCGGCCATCTTTGGAGAGAGATGTTTGCTTTAGGTTCAACAGAAAGAATCAGGGCGGGAGGAGAGGAGGTGAGCAGAGGGAAAGCAGGGCCTGGTCACCAGTGCGTTCAGAACTGGCCAGAGGTGGCTTCAGAAGTGGACTGACAGTTCGTGGTCTTAGGAGAGGTCAGGTGGTGATCCATGGTCTCAAGAGGGGTCAGGTGATAAGCAGCTGCACCTGGCTCTTCGGATGTGAGGAGCCAGGGACCTGCTGGTCATTGTGAAGGATGATCCTTACCCACTGCCATGGCCACGGTGCTCCAGACTCTATACCCACTGTCACTCCATGGCCACACTCTCCTAACTCCTGACCCACTGCCATGGGTCAGTCAGAGCACTTCTGATTCCCCAAAAGGCTACCATCTTCCTTGATAGCTGTTTGCAGCCATGGACTCTGACCACCAAGCTCACCCCAGTCTCAGCCCCCCTGTGTGACCCTGGTTCCCATCACCAACCCCTGCACATGGAGTTTCTTCTGGGCAGAGGTCACCCCTTCTCCCCGGGCAGTGGCTCCGAGGACCCCATCCGGGCACAATGGATACACTAAGCGGACACTGAAATGCATGGGCTGGTTTTCCACAGACCTCATTTATCCTAATGGAGCACTAATAACCATGTTTTAAATGTGAATACTGTACTATGTGTCTCCATTAGCTTGCTGTGAGCAGCGAGCAAATGAAGGACAGGATTTCAGAGCATAGAAGGATGGGGAGCAGAGGAAGAAGGAAGCCCCCTGGTGGGGGAGGGAGAGTCTCAAGAGAGCCACTTGGAAAATTCCTGGGTTTCATTACTCTAACCTCGGGGCCTCAAGGACCTCCTGTCCTTACAGGAACTGCCAGTCTCAGCAAATTCTCCAGCTGCTGTTTCTTGAAAGTGCATCTTAATACCAAAAATGTCCCTTAGCAGGGCTAAGAACACAGAGGTCTCCAGGGGCCCATTCACTCACCCGCTGGCTTGGGGCTGGGGGGGGGCGGGGGAGGGTGCTGTTTCATCTCTGCTATTGCATTAAAGCAGGTAGAAAAGAAAACGGTGGCAAAGAGTGGACCTCTGTTCTGTCTAACTGTGTGTGTGTATATGATTGCTCCCCACCCCATCACCCCAAGCAAAGTTTCATTACTTAGTGGGGATAAAAAAAAAAAGCTAGATCAACCTAACAATAGTCTATAATTAATTTGCAAATGGTTTCAGAGAGCAATTATGCCATTAGTCCAAGTGCCTTTGACTTCAAAGAGTTCTCTCAGGCTCTCCTCCACACTGGGAAAGGAGGCTCCAGAGGAGCATAAATGAGTGGCAGGAGACCACAGCATGACTGCCATCCCTACGCACATACACAGGGGCACAACATCCTGCAGAATCCCCCATGGGAAGGAGACCAGCAGTGGCTCCAAGTGACAGCCCAGTAGGGGTCTCAGCCCCTGGGAATATCTGGCCACAGGACAAAGAAGGTGCCATAGGTGCCCTGCCCCCAGCACAACTCTTCCATCATCCAGTAACTGGTCTTGGCTGTTCCCACAAACTGAAGCTCAAATACGCACATATATATATGTGTGTGTGTGTGTGTGTGTGTGTGTGTGTGTGTGTGTGTGTGTATATATATATACATAAATATGTATATGGCACATACATATATATGTAGATATATATATATACACATATCCTGTAATTTTGCAATTCCAGCCACTAGGGAGGTGGAGTTAGGAATTTGGCTCTCCTGAGACATAGACAGACACTGACAGTGCTCACTGCCCCCAGAGCTCGGCACATGTGGCAGGATGGGAGGGATCCAAGCAGATGTTCACCCCCTGCATCATGGGCAGGGAGTTTGTTACATGGAGTACCAACTGTTGAATGTTGGGTGCTACAATCATAGTATCTATTTATGTGGTAATCTCCAATCATGCATCTATCTAATCAGTGCAAATAAGGTGGCACAACCACACTACCTTGGCTACTAAGATGGGAACCTATCACCACCAATCCACCCACCCACCCATTGATTGGTTTGGGCTAGCTGTCCTCTGGAAACCAGTGTTTTACACCCCAGATCCATCCAAACCCCAAGAGCTCCACTCCAAATAAAGGGACACGGTGAGGGGCAAGTAAAGGACAATTCTTCCATGGTGGCCATGGGGTGGAAAACAGCTTGGGCACATCATCAGCTATCTTTGGGGTACAGACATTTGCCTTCGGTTAAATAAGGAGACTTGGCTGGGAATGTGGCTTAGTGGTAGGGTGCTTGCCTAGCATGCATGAAGCCCTGGGCTTGATTCCTCAGTACCACATACACAGAAAAAAACAAAAGCAGTGCTGTGGCTCAAGTTATAGTACACTAGCAAAAGAAGCTCCGGGACAGTGCCCAGGCCCTGAGTTCAAGCCCCAAGACTGGCAAAAAATAAAAAATAAGGAGACTTGAGGACAAAGGTATGCCAAGTTAAAATGGCCACCAGTCCCTGTGTGGCCTAGGTGGTGATCATTCTGGTCCTTGTTTCTGGTGGATTCTGGAGAGGCATGATGGCTGTCTCAGCTGGTCAGGATGAGCATATCCTGTGTCCTGTGGGGTGATCTGTCCTGAGGAGCTCTGCCGGCCCTCAGTGGTGGCTTCATCCCTTGTCATTAAGAAATTATCAATTTGTCTGGTCCTTCCTGAACCCTAAAGTGATTGCAAAGCAATGGCTGGAAAAATGGTTTAGAGCAGAGACACATACAACATGAGTTAGAGGTATGAGACTCTGCCCTCACTTTTAGTTCATTTGTGGGCCCAACAAAAGTGGCTTTGAAGCAACTGTCACTTCATGCACAATGAGAATTAGTCATTTTTCTTTTTTCTTTTTGGCTGGTCCTTGGGCTTGAACTCAGAGCCTGGGTGCTATCCCTTCACTTTTTTTGCTCAAGGTTAGTGTTCTACCACCTGAGCCACAGCTCCACTTCTGGCTTTTAGGTGGTTATTTGGAGATAAGAACTTCATGGATTCACCTGCCCAGGATGGCTTCGAACTTCGATCCTCAGATCTCAGCCTCCTGCATAGGAGGCACCAGGGCCAGCAGAATCACACACACACACACACACACACACACACACATATATATATATATATTTAAATGGGCTTGTCTGAAATGTTTTGCAGGCCATACTGAGGTTGTACTTAGGGCCTCATACCACACCCAAGCTCTCTTCACTTCAATTATCTTTGAGATGGGGTCTCAACCAATCAGCTGGCCTGTCATAGTCAGTGGCCCAGGCCATGCAGGCCACTTCCCAAACTCCTGAAAACCTCCTTTAACCCTCCACGGACACCATCTGAGGGCTTCCTAAACCGGAGAAACTGATCCTTTCTCTCTCAGCTGCACATTTGAGTGATCAAGCTGAGCAGGACTGAACTTCCCACAGCTCAATGGAAGGCAGCCTGGGAGACTACTTCCCACCAGTGGCCTCAGAGGGACCCTGAAGCAGCCATGCCCTTTTGGCCACCCCCCCACACAAACCCCTCTGAGAATGTCTCTTTCCCCTCCCTGTCAAAATCCACCTGGGGCTTGACAGGGAAGCTGTCAGTGTGAGCTATAATCCCAGGCAGGCCTGGAGTCTAAGCTAAATTGCTCGTGCCACTGTGATGATGAACTCATTCTGCAGGGAATTGGAAATCATTTTTTGTCATCATCCAACAGAGTTCCTTTATCAAGCAGTTCCTGATAATGCAACCGACAAGGAGCTGAAGGGAGACATGGAAATGGGGGGAGGGGCGGGAGGAAACAAGCCTCCATGTGTGTGTGTACATGTGTGTGTGCATGAACTGTATGTGTGTTTGTGTCTGTGCACATGTGTATATGGATGTGTATATGCTCATGTTCATGTGTGCATGCTTGTGTGTGCATACATGTGTTTGCGTGTGCTTGCATGTTGTATGTATGTGTGTGTGTATCCCAAAACACACCCTGATCCAATGCTATCCCACGTGCTCCTCATTCTCCCATCTGTAACATAACACCTGAGGCAATTGGCCTACAGGATGAAAGGTTTCTTTTTGTTCTGGCCCACTTGGCCCTGTTGCTTTGGGTTGTGGAGGGGTAGAACACCGTGGTGGAGATCACCAGGTGGGGCAAAATGGCTTCACCCCCACTGGAGACAGACAGAAGAAAAGCAGGGCCAGGCTCCTAACAGCCCCTGCGCGGCCAAGTCTCAATGACCTCACTTCCTCCCTGTGGACCACGCCCCCATTAGCCTTCCTTCCCTAGGCCACACCCCTATGGCCTTACTTTCTTCTCTAGACCCCAATGCTCTTACTTCCTCCTTCTAGGCCACGACTCAAATTCATGGGGTCTCTAGGCCACTTTCCCAATACCATCACTTCCGCCTCTAGGCCGTGCCTCTTACAGGTTCCACTGCCTGCCCATGGTGTGGGGCTGCAGGCCAAGCTGTCAGCCCTGGGCCTTTTCGGGACTGGGACTCAGGCCTTGCCCAGCCTCCCCAAGGGGCACCTGGGTCCTGTGGCCCAAGCCCAGCCCACCGCAGAGCTGGTGTCTGGAAGCCAGCTGGGCTGCCTTGGCAAGCATCTACACCCCATGCCCCACTGCTCCTGGGAAGCGGGGCAGGGCCGGACGCCAACTGTCTGGGCCCATATCATTTCAACTACCAGCTGAGAACCCTGAAGCCCAAGGCGAAGGCATCAGCCAGGGTCAGCCAGGCTAGGAGCTGCAGGGACAGTGCCCGGGCGCTGAGTTCAAGCCTCAGGACTCGTCCCCATCCCTCCCTGCCCATAACTAATCTTCCCTAAGGTTCATTAGCTGCTGCACTTGTTATGCAATCCTCGTAGAACTGTGCTCATAGTAGGTCAGCAAGGAATATCCATGACTCAATAAAGAAGAGACCAGGCTGCAAAAATAAAAAATAGCAAGACACACAGGGCCAGGGCCAGCCTTGGCTGTTCTCCTCCTCTACACACACACACACACACACACACACACACACACACACGGCTAAGCCTTCCAGCCTCCTGAAGCAAAATCTGTAACCCAATAATGTCAGCCCCAACAAGGGGGATGAATTTGATCCAGGAAAAATACCATCCCTGGCAACCCTGAAGAATATTAAGGTCTTAACAGCCCGTGGTTTAGAATTGTCATGGAAGGCGAGCTGGAAATAATTACACACCTGTTACTCAAAACTCAGCAGTAAAAAGGAATTTACATGAGTGTATAAATTACCTTCCCAGCGATATAAATTAGGATTTGAGTGCAGGCTGAGATTTCCCAGGAAGTCAAGCAGCTGGGGCCCATCCCCCAGGCACCAGGGGACCTCAGCTGAGGGGGGATCTAAAGGCCACTGTCACCAGCCCTGCTGGAAGGTTCCATGACTCCACAGACCACCCTTGGAGAGGAGTGCTGGCCCCTGAAAGTCCAGCCTGAGCTTGGCAGAGAACAAAGCAGTCTTCTTCCCTCTCCTCCAGTCTCCCCTGGACAGAGATTCCCCCAGGGTTTTTTACAGCTCTACGTTTACATTATCTACACTTCCCTTATGGATGCTGGGGACTGTCTCCTGTGGTTCGAGCTACCATGATGATAGGGTACTTGAGGTGGGCTGGTTTAGAAGACATGGAAGTTTCTTATTACAGCATTCAAGGTCAAGGGTAAACTTGCTGCACCAGGCCATGGCAGAAGATGCCAGATCAGAGAGCAGGACGGAGGCGAACCTCAACCTCAGGAGCCCTCCTGCCATACCTGATCCACTCTGTTCCATTAATCCACACCACAGACCCACTCTCCTCACTTTGGATTCAGTTCCCACCTTCAAACCTCAGCCATGACACCAACTGCCACTGGTCTGACTCGTGGCAAGCATGGACCAAGCAGTTTGGAATCCCAGACTGTCTTTGCAGGAGCTTTGGAGTCTGCAGAGGCATTTCCACTGGCCCTCCTTGGGTCTGCAGGAAGCATTCCCATTGGTCCTCCTTGGGTCTGCAGGAGAAATGCCCATTGGCCCTCCATGGGTGAGCAAGAGGTATTCCCATTGGCCCACCTTGAGTCTGCAGAGGCATTCTTATTGGCTCCTCTTGGACACACACCCACCTCCTGGACCAATCACTCTTTTTATTGTTTGTTTATTTATGTGGTGCTGAGGAATGGAACCCAGGGCTCATGCAGGCTAGGCAAGTACTCTACCACTGAGCCACCTTCTCAGTCCCCAATCACTCTTGAGAGGGGCTGGAGTGCTGTGATTGGCTGGGCTTAGGTCACATGCCCCTCACTGGTGATGCTGGTGATGGGAAGAATGGTTTTGTGCCACCACAAAGGTGAAGAAATGGGACAGGACAACACCCAGAGGAAATGGGGCTGGTCCTGAGGCAATGGCGAAGCCAGGTGCTCGGGGCATCAGCGAAGAAGGCAGCACAGGCCTCTACCCTGTGGCTGGGTCCTTCCCCCTGCCATGGCCACAACCTGGGGCCTGCCTGGTCTGAGGCATCCAGTCTCTCTCCCAGGGAGCCTGGTGAGTCAGAGAGTAGCCCTGAGCTTGGGCAGGGGGTTGTGACCTTCAGCAGATCCTCAGGATGCTCCGGGACAGAGCCATTTGGAAGGCCATCCAGGTAAGCCCAAGGCCCTGTATGCATTGCCAGTGGAAGGGCAGACCGTGGTGTGAACTTCCTGGGAAGCTCTGCACAGAGCTGGGGGCCTGTGAGCTGGGTCCAAAGGGGCAGACTGGACGTCTTAGTAGGGGTTACTTACAGAGCAGGAGACAGCTATGAGCCCCTAGCCTGTACCACCCAGTGAGTCATCACGAGGACCCTGGAAGACAGACACACATATACTACTACCCCTAAATTCTCCTGTGACTCTGTCTTTAACAGAATCTAGGTCAGAGCACCACCTAGTGTCAAGCCCGCAGAGTAGCTGCAGGTGGAATATGGGATGGCCTGCTTGCACCCTGCTTGCTGTCACCCAGGATCCAGCCAAGGGAAGGAGGTCTTGTGTGCTGCAGTTCACCTGGTCCAACAGCTAAGTAATGACTTGCTACAAGATGGTGTTACTCCAACTCCAGCAAGGACAGGACCTATACACCTAGAGATCAGTGCTGTGACCTGGAGCTCAGCACTCCTCATGGATAAACAAACCCCTAAGGGTTCACCTAGCCTCACCGAACAACCTCTCTGGGAAGAGAAGGCTGGATGGTGAACCCAAATTCAGAGGTGCAAGATAAGCAGAGCTTAGTTAAGGTCATGCCAAGGACATGACTGCAGTGAGTCTAGATTCCTTCCTGAAACCCATCTGCAAAAGGGGAGAGGGGCTGAGCACATCAGGGCACACCTTTCATCCCATTTACAGAGAAGACATAGGTAGAAGGATCTCAGTCGGAGGCTGACACTGGGCAAAATTGCAAGGACTTTCTGAAAAAGTATCTATAGCAGCTGGGCACTGGTGGTTCAAGCTTTTCATTCTAGCCAATCAGGAAGCTGAGATCTGAGGATCACGTTTCAAAGCCAGCCCGGGCAGGAAAGTCCGTGAGCTCTTAACTCCAATGAAACAACAGGAAGCCAGAAGTGGTGCTGTGGCTCAAGTGGTAGAGTGCTCACCTTGAGCTGAATAGCTGAAGGACAGTCCCCACGCCCAGAGTTCAAGCCCCACAACTGACAAAAAAAAAAACTTAATTAAAACTGTTGCTGGTGTGCCAGTGCTTCCCGCCACCATCCCCAGACTTCACCCCACCAGTCCCTAGAGAGATACCAATTATCTCCCCGGGGGATGTGAAGTGTTCAACACGCTCTCTCCTAAATGACACGAATCTTTAACATATTATACCTAAAAAATAAATTCATATAGCACTTTTCTGAGAAAAAGAAATGCTCCAAGTTTGGATGGATGGATGGATGGATGGATGGATGGATGGATGGATGGATGGATGGATTGTGGACAGATGGAGGATGAATTGATGGATGAACGGATGGTAAAGAGGAGGATCAGGGTTGGAGGGTAGAAAGATGGATGATAGATGAATTGATGAGTGGGTGAATGGATGGATGGGTGGATTGTGGATGGATGAGCATGGATGATAGATGGATAGATTGAGTGGGTGGATGGATGATGTGTAGATAGTGGATGGGTGAATGGATTTTGGATGACTGATGAGTAATTGGGATTGGATTAATGATGGATGGATGGGTGGATGGACAGATGGTGGAGAGATGGATGAGGGATGGATGGGTAGATATATGGATGATGGATGGATGAATTGACGGGTGGTAGGTGGAAATATATTTGGTCTTTGCTCCTCTTAGCACAGAACTTCAAAAATCTTCTTTAAGAAGATATTAAAGTGAATCATGTTTTGAGGGTGAGATTCTTGCTAAGCCATCTTGACAGGATTCTTGCTAAATCTGGGTGATGTAAAGATGAGCGAGCCACCTGGAGAGACTTCAGAAAAGCCCCTAAACTTTGGTGCCATTGGGTTATTATGGGGGAAGACTGCCCCCTAGTGTCCAAAGAGCTGAACAGCAGGAGCCTGAAGAGACCATGAAATGGTCAAAGCAGATTGGTTGCCCCCAAAAAATCTAATGATACACTTCTTGCCATGTTGTGTGTGTGTGTGTGTGTGTGTGTGTGTGTGTGTGTGTGTGTGTGTGTGTGTGTGTGTGTGTGTGTGTGTGTGTGTGTGTGAGTTCTGAACCTTGAATTCAGGGCATGTTCCTGAGCTTTTGTGTTCAAGACTAGTGCTCTACCACTCAGGCCACAGCTCCACTTTCAGCTTCTTTGGGTGGCTAATTGCAGAAGAGTCTCACAGACGTTCCTGCCCAGGCTGGCTTTGAAAAGTGATCCTCAGATCTCAGCATCCTGAGTAGCAAGGATGACAGAAATGAACCTTGCTTTTGCCACCTTTTAATATTTGCAACTGGTTATATTTTTTATTTACTTTGTTAATTTAGAGATGATATACAGTGGGATTACATTCACATTCGCCAGGTAATAAATACATTTCCTTTCATAGAGTATCATCTGTTTCCCTCAGCCTCTCCCATTCCCTCCCTTCTATCTGCACCCATGAGTTGCATAGTTGGCTTTCATCCATGTTTAGGACACTCCACTGCCGCACTTTTTCACCCTTTTCCCTCAGATTCTATGCTCTCCCCTCCCTTTCCACAGATGTTCATGTGAATACACTATCTCTATAAGGTAAAGAACACAGAGTCATCATATAAATAAAAAAAACTAAGAAAAAAGTTAGTTATTTCCATATCTTTGGAGTTCATTTCAGTATGTGTATTATATAAATAAAAAGAGGTGCTTGGGTATTACACCTTTGTGATTCTCTCCTAAGACGATCCTCTTTTGGTCTCACTGTATGTGAGTATCTAGATTTCTGTATAATTTGTCATATACCAGTGTGTTTCAGATCTAACCCACATATCAGGGAGAATATGCGCTATTTGTCTCTGTAATCTTGGCTTACCTCACTTAACATAATTTGTTCTAGTTCCATCCAATTCCCTGCAAATGATATTTTCTTCTTTCTAATGGTTATGTAAAATTCCATTGTACACACTTTCATTGTTGTTGTTGTTGTTGGTGGTGGTGGTGGTGGTGGTCATGGGGCTTGAACTCTGGGCATGGATGCTCTTCAGCTCAAGGCTAGCACTCTTACCACTTGAGCCACTTGAGCCAAAGCATCACTTCCAGTTTTCTGGTGGTTTATTGGAGATAAGAGTCTCATGGACTTTCTCATGGGCTGGCTTTGAACCATGATCCTCAGATCTCCGCCTCTTGCATAGCTAGGATTACAGGCATGAGCCACTGGCACCCGGCACCACATTGTTTTGATCCATTCATCTATTGTGGGGCATCTGGGCTGTTCCCATATCTTAGCTATTGTGACTAGTGCGACAATAAACATGGATATGCAGGTGTCCTAATCATGATGTTCAGGGTAGATGCTGGGTATGGCTGGGTCATAGGGAAGGTCTACATTTCGTTTTTTGAGGAACCTGCAGATAGTTTTCCAGAGGGGTTGTATTAATTTACATTCCCACAAGAAATACAGTAAGGTTCCTTTTTCCCCACATTCCCCCCACCCCCGCCCCAGCATTATTTGTTGTCCAAATTCAGAATATTGGCCAGTATAACCAGGGGTGAGATGGTATCTTGTTTTTTGTTTTTGTTTTTGTTTTTTGTTTTTTGGTCAGTCATGGGCTTGAACTCTGGGCCTGGGACTGTACCTCAGCTCTTCAGCTCAAGCCACAGTGCCACTTCTGGCTTTTTCTGCTTATGTGGTGCTGAGGAATTGAACCCAGAGCCTCATGCATGCAAGGCAAACACTGCCACTGATCCACCTTCCCAGCCTTTAGGGTTGTTTTGATTTGCATTTCCTTTATGGAGGGGGATGATGAGCATTTTATCTATGGACAGAGATGATAAGCATTCCTCCTGTATTTCTTTTTATTCTTACCTCTTCTGAAATTCCCTCTTTTGCTTCCTTGCCCATTTAGTGATTGGTATATTAGGTTTAACAGAGGTTGGTTTCTTGAGCTCCTTGTATTTTTTTGGCTATTAAGCCTTTGTCTGATGTATTTGGGGTAAAGATCTTCTCTCAGTCTGCTAGCTGCTAGTTGTCTTTCTAGGTGAATAACTACGTGCAGAAACTTTTTTATTTTGATGTAGTCCCACTTATCAAGTCTCTCTCCTCTCTGTTGTGCCCCTGGGACTTTATCCAGGAAGTTTCTGCTGTACCTGTAAGTTCTAATCTGTTACATTTCTTTAAAGACCCAAGCAAAAGGCTTTTAAAAATACATACCTTGTCCTTATTTTCATTTTGTATTTTGAGAAGATGTTTTGTTATGTAGTCCAGGCAGGCCTCAAACTCATGATCCTCCTGCCTCAACCTCCCAAGTGTTAGAATTTCAGACGTGCCCACATCCAGCTCCCCAGATCTTCCTAGGCAGCACAAGTCAGTTGTTTAGAAGGAGGTCTCTTGATTTGGGTTTGTTTGGTGGTTTCACAAAATATGAAACCAGGCATGGTGGTGCATGCCCATAATCCCAGGAACACAGAGGTGGTGGGAGGAATTTAAAGCCAGCCTGGGGGCTGGTAATGTAGCTCAGTAGGAGAGCACCTGCCTAGCATGCCTGGAGTTCTGGGTTCAATTTCCAGCACCACAAAAAATAGATAAAAAAGAGATCTAAGTGTTTGCAATTAGAATGTGTCTTAAAGTTTTAAAGTGCTGGCCTTGTGCACAAAAGCTCAGGGACAGCACCAGGCCTCAAGTTCAAGCCCCACAACTGACTAAAAAATAAATAAAAACAAATCAAGCCAGCCTGGACTAACATTTCAATCCAGTTTCTATACCCCAGTTGGGACCAAAAGGTTTGTTGGGTTTTTTGTTTGTTTTCTTTGTTTGTTTGTCTTTGCCAGTCCTAGGGCTGGAACTCTGGACCTGAGTTCTGTCCATGAGCCTCTTTGTGCTCAAGGCTAACACTCTACCACTTGAGCCATAGCACCACTTCTGGCTTTTTCTGAGTGGTTTATTAGAGATAAGACTGTCAAGGACTTTCCTGCCCAAGCTGGCTTCCAAACATGATCCTCAGATCTCAGCCTCCTAGAGTAGCTAGGATTACAGGATTGAGCCACTGGCACCTGGATTCAAGGATTTTTTGTTTTGTTCAATGAGATTGCATAATATCCAGAGTGGTAGTACATGCCTGTAGTACCAGCAACTCAGGAGACCAAGGAATAGTAATATTTAAGCTCAAGAATTCCACGACCTAGCCTAGACAGCATAGGAAGACCCCTTCTCAAAAGAAAGAGCTTGTGCAGGGTGTACCCATGTCTGACACTGGGTGTGGAATGAGCCAGGCTGGTTAGCTGCATGGATGGTGTGTGCCTGCTCTTCTAGACTCACTGCCCCTTCCCCTTCATTTCATCCTGGAATGCAGGACAGCATCCAAAGAGGAGTTCCAAATGCTCAACATCAGAAAGTCCTTTTTTGTGCCAATCCTGGGGCTTGAACTCAGGGCCTGAGTGCTGTCTCTGAACATTTTTTTTTTTTTTGCTGGGGCGCTACCACTTCTGGCTTTTTGGTGGTTGATTGAAGGGAAGAGTCTCACTTTGGTGCCCCAGCTGGCTTCGGGCCATGATCCTCAGATCTCAGCCTCCAAAGTTGTTGGAATTCCAGGAGTGAGCCACCAGCTCCGGACTGAGACACTTCCTCTCCTAGGGGACTCCCTCACCAGATATTAGCTGTACCCCAAACCAAGCAAGCAACCCCCATTCATCCCCCTGTATGCGCCTCATAAAGATTTTAGGGAGCTGTTCAATTGCAGAACGATGCAGGCAATTAACCTCCATCCTGGTTTTATTAAGGGAAGATGTTGCAATTGCAAGAACAGAGCCAGCATCCTTGGTTCAGAAGGCAGGGCCACCGAGCCCAGGGGCCAGGCTGAATGGGTACACACAGGCCGGAGGCTCGTGGCTAATGGGCTGCTGGCATATGGCCCTCAGAAGGCTGGCACGCAGCCCTGGGGAAGGTTCTGGACAAGCTGGACTGAGCCAGCTCCCCATGTATGATGGGTGAAGGCGAGTTCACCCCGAGTGGGGTTTGAGTCATAAAAGTCTGCCTTGTTGCCTTTCTGGCATAAACTCGTCCTGGCACACATGGCTTCCACCCATGCACATGCAACTTCATGTCAGATGTATCTACAAGGAAGGGGAGGGAGAGGGAGAGAGAGGAGGGGGGAGAAAGGTGGAGAAGTGGAAGGAAGGAGGAGAGAGGAGAAGGGAGGGGAGGGAGAGGAGAGGAAGAGAGGAAAAAAGGGAGAGGGAGAAAGGAAAAGAGGGAGAGGGGAGAGAGGCAGAGGAGGGAGAGGGAAAAAGGAAAAGAGGGAGAGAGGGGAGAGAGGCAGAGGAGGGAGAGGGAAAAAGAAGGAGTGAGAAAGACAAGAGGGAGGGAGATAAAAAAGAAACAGAGAGAGGGCGAGGGAGATAGAGGAGAGGGAGAGAAGAGAGAGGGAAAGAGGGAGGGAGAAAGAAGAGAGAAAGGGAAAAAGAGAGGGAGAGAGGAAGAGAGAAGAGAGGGAGAGAGGAAAAGAGGGAGGGAGGAAGAGAGGGAGGGAGGGAGAGAGAGGGAGGGAGAGAGAGGGAGGGAGAGAGGGAGAGGGAGAGAACGGGAGAGGGAGGGAGAGGAGGGGGGAGGGACAGAGGGAGAGAAGGAGAGGGAGAGGAGGAGAGAGGGAGGAAGAGAGAGGTAGATGAGTCCCTGGAAAGCTGAGCTCTGACGTAGGCCAGCTGGGAACCCTGCCCCTCTAGCTGTAAATTGCATAGGTCTCCGGTTTCCTAGCAATGGTCTCTGATTGGCCCCAGCCCTGTCTGTCTGCCCACTGCCCGCCCCTTCCCTAGGGCGGGGCTAGTAAGGGTGATTGACACCGAAGCTGGGAGGCCCAACCCCGCCCCAGCGTCCTGGACGCAATTACCATGAATCCTGCCAATTCTGAAGGGTGCAGCACCTCCTCCCAGCTGCCTCCTTTTGGTGAAGCAAGGGTCTGGATGTGGGGGGAGGGAGGCGCCTCCCATCTAGCGGGGCCCAGGTTGGAGTGAGGCTGAGTTTGGGAGGCCCAGCAGGGAGGCTCGGCCAGGGAGGCCTGGTGAGGGGGAGGGGGGAGGAAGGGGAAGGGAAATTTGCTGGGGTTCCAGAGGGAGAAGTCCAGGGCTGGACTCCCACCACACCCCCGACCTGGGAGGAGCTTGTGAGGCAGTGACAAGCAGAACCAGGACCACCAGAACAGGGGCAGTGGACAAGGAAGGTCCATGTCAAAGCCCCTCTTGACCACCTCTTCCCATCAAGCCAAGGGCACGTTGGAAGTAAGGGTGGGAGCTCAGCATGAGACACTTCCCCCAGTCCAAGACAACTAGATGCCTATCTGCTATTAGAAGTGTGTGTGTGGGGGGGTGGAATTCCCGGGCCGAGCTTGGTAACACATGCATTTAATCCCAGTTACCATTGAAGAAAAGGGTCCTAAGGCTCCCCAGGAAAAAGCATGAGACCCTATCTGAGAAAGAATCTCAAATAAAAAAAGGGCTGGAAGCATGGCTCAAGTGGCAGAGCACCTGCCTAATAAGCAAGACATCCTGAGTTCAAACCAGCAAAGCAAAAAATAAAAGTCTTTCAAACATGCTCTCCTGGCTCCACTGACTTCTTACTCTGCCAACCCTTCCCTGATGCAGCTATATAGTCCTGCAGTCCAAGAACACAGCTTCAGCACCCAGAGCAGACACAAAGACACTGGCTGTGTTCAAGGCCAGCTGCCAGGTGCTCATCTAAATCCACAGTTTGGAAAGATGACCACAAGCCATCCTTCCTCCCCGAAAGTGGCTGTGGGGTTGCTGTCTGCTCAGAACTGTCTGCAGTTGAACAGACCCATGCCACACTTAAGACACAGACCACTGCTTTCCCTTCAGGACTTGCTGGCACCTGGCACTGCTTTTTATTTACCTTGTCCAGGACCCAAGTCCCAGGCTGGGAATTTAGTCTCTTCCCATCTCTTCCTCAAAAATTGGTCTGACCTGAAGCTTTGAAACTATTAGAGGAAACACTTCAAGACCACCAGGTAGGTGTGGTGGCTCCTGCCTGGAATCCTAGATACTTGGAGGCTACGAACAGGAGGACTAGACAGAAAAGTTCAAGATATCCTACCTTAACCCATAGCTGGGCACAGTGGCATATGCCTGTCATCTCAAGCTACATGAAAGGCTGAGATTGGGAGGATCATGGTTCCAGGCCAGCCAAGGCAAAAATAAATAAATAAATAATATAAATATCCTCAAAACTTCATCTGTACAGAGGGAAGTGGAATGGGGCAACCTGTTCTTGTGGTTCCAACAACAGAGCACCTAAAGCAGCCAGGACATGGGGAATGGAAAGCCTGCCCTAAAAACAATAAGCAAGGAATAAGGATGGAGGTGTAGCTCAGCAGTATTATGCCAGCTTAGTAAGTATGGGACCCTGAGCTCAAACACAAGCACAGAGGAGGAAGGGGAAGATGTAGGCACAGGCAATAATTTCCTAAGAAGGACTCTAATAGCTCAGGAAATAACTAGCAAGAACTAGCTAGGTACCCGGTGGCTCACACCTGTAATCCTAGCTACTCAGGAGGCTGAGATCTGAGGATCACGGTTCAAAGCCAGCCCAGGCAGGAAAGTCCCTGGGACTCTTATCTCCAACTAACCACCAGAAAACCAGAAGTGGTGCTGTGGCCCAAGTGGTAGAACGCTTGCCTTAAGCTGAAAAGCTCAGGGACTGTGCTCAGGCCCAGAGTTCAAGCCCCACCACCTACAGACCCCCCTTCCCCCAAAAAATCAAGGACTAACAATTGGGATTGCATCAAATTATGAAGCCATAGAGCTGGTTTGTTGTTGTACACCTGTAATCCCAGTACTCAGGAGATTAAGGAAGGATTGGGTAACCTAGTAAGATCCTGCCTCTAGAAAGAGGTAAACCTTCAGAGCAAGCAAGGCCTGCTGACACCTGGTTTGAACAAAGAATAAATCTCTGTTATTTAAAGTCACCAAGCCCATGAGAATTGGCTGTGGCAGGCTAGAAAAGTAGTACCATCCCCATACCGTCTCCCTCTCCTCAGGTGTCATGCCTTGGTTGATTCTCTGTGTCACCTTGACTGGGCCACAGGGTGCCCAGATATGTGGTTTCTGGCCTCCCTGTGAGTTTCTGGATGGCATTGGCATTTAACTTGGTGGGCAGAGTCCAGCCAGGTTGGGCTATGCAGGTGGACGTCATCCAACCCAAGAATAGAGCACAAAGGTGGAGGAAGCTTGATTCTCTCAGCCTGCCAGCTGGAGCTGACACCTTGCTCTTCTCCCCTTGGACTGGGACTGTCACCTCTGGCTCTTCCAAGTCTCAGAGAATCTGAACTCAGGCTGGAATTCACACTCTGCCTTTCCCAGGTCTCCAACTGACAGATGGCAGACTAGATTTCCATAACTCAGAAGCAAATTGCTGACGATAACTCTTACTATATACAGATGCTCCATGCACAGCCTAAGCCCCGACTTCCCATAGGGTTACATCCTAAGTCTCCTGTCAAACATTTTGACAGACTGTAAGTCAAAGATGCCCTTCATCCACCTACCCTCCCAGCCATTGTTGCTTAGCAACACAGCACACCACAGAGGGTCCCGGGGACGTGTAAGCTCACTGTCACCACACAATGTCATGGACATCACTAGCCAGGGGACCAAGCAAGACCTGCTGAAAGTGAACTGTTCTTGTGTTTGTCCCATGGTAGGATATGCCATTGAGAGTTCAGCCATCATAAATCAAGGACTGTCCACTCACCTACAGATCCATCCCTTGCATCACCAAGGAAGATGCCATAGATCTCATCTAAACAACAAACACAACTGCTCCAGCAGGGAGAGGGCCTGCTCTGTTCCCCAGGAGGATGGCTGTGGCGGAGCCAGTTCATGAGGGTAGAGGCAAATGAGAACTTGAGGGCCCCTGGAACAGAGGCCCATGCCATTACTTAAGGCTCCTCCTAGTGGCTCACTCCCTAATATCACCATTCTGGATTCAATGTCAACAGATAAATTGGGGGAAAGAGCATGTGGAGGCCCTGCCTGTGCCTGTCACACTAGCCAGTGGCTCTGAACACTGAGGTCAAGGTGGATCTGCAGACACCAGGAAGGTAGGGCTGGATGGAGGTGACCTAGAGCTACTTGCTCTTTGTATTTGAGGGACAGCTTATAGCCGAAGACCTGTGCTTTTATTATTGGTGTGTGTGTGTGTGTGTGTGTGTGTGTGTGTGTGTGTGTGTGTGTGTGTGTGTGTGTGTTGTGTGTGTGTGTGTGATTAGTGCATGCACACACACTGGTTCCAGAAGCTTGAACTCAGGGCCCCACTCAGCTGCTTGGCTTTCTTGCTCAAGGCTGGCACTGTAGCACTTGGAACACACCAGGCCCACAGGCGACCCACCAGGCCACACATGGATGGATCCTTTTCCACTGCAGAGATGGGCCTGCGCAAGAGGCAGAGGCCCGTTTACTCCTTCACCCCAAGACAAGGAATGTCTGTTCTGTTTCTTGCACCAGTCACCTAAGACTTGAGGAACACAAAATTGCCTGTGGGGGCTATAAATCCTTTGATGTTCCTCTCCCATCAACATGTAGTGAGACAAGGCCCCTCTTCTCTCTCTCTCTCTCCTCTCTCTCTCTCTCTCTCTCTGTCTCTCTGTCTCTCTCTCTCTCTCTCTCTCTCTCTCTCTCTCTCTCTCTCTCTCTCTCTCTCTCTCTCTCTCTCTCTCTCTCTCTCTGCCTCTCGGTCTCTCACTCTCTTTCTCTCTCTCTTGTTGGTCATGTGGCTTGAACTCAGGGCCTGGGCACTGTCCCTGACCTCTTGCTCAAGGCTACCACTCGGCCATTTTCAGCCACGAGATCCACTTACACTTTTCTGGTGGTTTATTGGAGATAAGATACAAAGGGACTTTCCTGTCCAGTCTGGCTTTGAACTGTGATCTTCAGATCCCAGCCTTCTGAGGATTACAGGTGTGAGCCAACTATACCCAGCTATGTCCCATCCTTTTGAGCCTAGGCTAGCTGCAGCGCCAGGTCTGTGCAGGGCAAAGCCATGCTGCGATGCACTGCTAACTCCAAGTCTCCTCAGAACATGCGTACTGCAGCCCTGTGCTGCCCTGAAGACCACGTGCTGGAAAGAAACACACACACACACACACACACACACACACACACACACACACACACACACACACACACTGCGTATGACCTGAGCCAGCACAGCATGGCAGATGGCTCCAGCGGTTCCACATGCCTCCACCTCCACCCCCAGCCAGTTCCAGCCCCTTGGGGCCTGAAGCAGGTGGCAGAACTACGTGAAAAAGCACCTCTGGGATCCTGGCCCACACAAGTAAATTGGGGTTACACCACTCAAGTTTGGGGCTGCTCTATGGGAGCAATGATGCTCTCTTTGAGTTCCCTCAGTAATCAAAATTTCAACTTGACCTTCTCAGGGTCACAAGCAAGGCAGGAGTTTGCCTCTGGAAAATTCTAGAACCTTTTATATCATCATGGATCATGGGATCAATGGGACCATGTGACAGAGAGAGAGAGAGAGAGAGAGAGAGAGAGAGAGAGAGAGAGAGAGAGAGAGAGAGAGAGAGAGAGAGAGAGAGAGAGAGAGAGAGAGAGAGAGAGAGAGAGAGAACCAGTTAAACACAAAGAGAATAAAAAGAAGAGCCAGGCACTAGTGGCACATGCCTCTCATACTAGCTGCAACTCAGGAGGCTAAGATCTGAGGATCAAAGTTTGAAGCCAGCCAAGGCAGGAAAGTCCATGAGACTCTTATCTCCAATGAACCAACAAAAAATGGAAGTAAGGGATGTGACTCAAGTGGTAGAATAACAGTAGAATACCAGTGTAAAAGCTAAAAGACAGTGCCCAGGCCCTTAGTTCAAGCTCTAGGACTGACAAGAAGGGGTAAAAGTAAGAGGGAGAAGGAAGGAGAGGAGAGTGGAGGGGAGGGGAGGGGTGGAGGTGAGGAGGGGGAGGGAAGAGAAGGGAAGGGAAGGGAAGGGAAGCTGCAGCTCTGCGGGACAGGGGCAAATGCATCATGCTGACCACAAAGGGCAAGCCCTGGAGGCCAGAGGCAGCCAGAGAACTCTGTGAAGCCTGTCCCAGGAGGGAAGGAGAGGGGAAGGGAGGGAGGGGAAGGGAGGGAGAAAGGAGAGGAGGGGAGAGAAGGGAGAGGAGGAGAGAGGAGAAGAAAGGAAAAGAGAGAGGGGGAGGAAAGAAGGGGAAGAAGGAAGAAAAGGGAAGGGGAGAAAGAAGGGTTATAGGAGAGGAGAAGGGAGGAAAAGTGGGGAAGAGTGTAAAGGGGGAGCAAAAGGGAGAGAAGAAAAGAATGTAGGACAGAAGGACTGAGTGGCATGAAGGGAGCAGATAAGAGGAAGGAGAGGGTGGGGCTGCAATGATGGAGTCAGTGGCCTTAGAAGAAGAGACACAGTTCAGGCATGGTGGCTAGTACCTGTAATCACAGCTGTGTGAGAAGTGTAGGTTTAGAAGATCTCAATCAAGCAAAAGGGTGAAACACTATCGGAAAGAAAATAAGAAAGGAAGGAAGGCAGGAAGGAAGGAAGGAAGGAAGGAAGGAAGGAAGGAAGGAAGGAAGGAAGGAAGGAAAGAAGGAAGGAGAGAGAGAGAGAGAGAGAGTGGGAGGGAGGGAGGAAGGAAGGGAGGGAGGAAGGAAGGAAGGAAGGAAGAAAGAAAGAAAGAAAGAAAGAAAGAAAGAAAGAAAGAAAGAAAGAAAGAAAGAAAGAAAGAAAGAAAGAAAGAAAGAAAGAAAGAAAAAAAGAAAGAAAGAAAGAAAGAAAGAAAGAAAGAAAGAAAGAAAGAATATCCCCCTCCATCCATCTCCCCCATCACTGAGCCCTTCTTAAAGAAATCTCAGGCCCCAGGGTTGTGAGTTTCATCTGTAATTCCCGCTACTCCGGAGACTGAAATCTGAGGATAGATGTTGGAAGCCAGCTGAGGCAGGAAACGCAAGAGTTTCTTGTGTCCCATTATCTTAACAATAGAGCTCCATCCTTAAGCAGAAAAAACAGAGTTACAGGCCCTGAGTTCAAGCACCAGTATATACAAAAAAAAAAAATAAATGTGGTCTAGGCTAGCGAAAATCACAATCCTATCTCAAAAATAACTATAGCAAAAGTCAGTATACACTGTGGAAATTGAACTGTGTAACTTGCAGGCAGGCTGGGAGGGAGAAACTGAGGGAAAGCAAAGAAAGGATTGAAATGTATTCATTGCCTGACTTATGAAATAGTAACTTCTTTGTATAACACCTTAATAACTGAAAAAAATAACCACAAGCTGGGCACTGGTGCCTCATGCCTGTAATCCTAGCTACTCAGGAGGCTGAGATCTGTTGATCATGGTTCAAAGCCAGCCTGGGCAGGAAAGTTTGTGAGGCTCCTATCTCCAATTGACCACCAGAAACCCAAAGTGGCATTGTGGTCAAGTGGTAGAGCACTTGCCTTGAGCTGAAGATCTGAGGGACAGCACCCAGGCCCAGAGTTCAAACCTCACGAAGACCATCCCCCCCCCCAAAACAAAAAGGGTTTCCTAGGGGCAGGGAATGTAGCTCAGTGGTAAAGTGCTTGCCTAGCATGCATGGGGCCCTAGGTTCGATTCCTTGGTACCACATAAGATTAATGAAGAAAAAGAATCATTAAAAAATGTTTTTCCTAGAGTTACAAGGATTTTCTCTTATGTTTCTCTCTGGATATATGTATTTGATCCTAGGGCTTGAACTGGGCCTGAGTGCTGTCCCTGAGCTCCTTTTCTGCAAGGCTAACACTCTACACTTGAGCCACAGTGCCATCTCCAGCATTTACTGTGATAAATTGGAGGTAAGAGTCTTATCTCCAAAGTCCAGCTTGGCTTTGAACTGCAATCCTCAGCTCTCAGCCTCCTGAGTGGCTAGGATTACGGGAGTGAGCTACCAGCACCCGGTTATATTTTATTTTTAGTTTGCCTTTAATTCTGTGATCCATTTTAAGATCACTGGTCCAATTATGTAAGCTTGGTTACTGTTGTTGTTGATGATGATTAAGCAGATGTTTCAATGAAGTGTTTATCTTCTCTTCTGAATTTCCTCTGTCCCTACAGCCACACAGCTGTGCATTTATTTCTAATTTACTAACTTCTAATGCATGAACAGCAGGATAAAGATTTACCTGCTAAGAAGAAAGGAAGGAGAATTTAGATACAGAAAATTGTTGAATTTTTTAAACAAATATTCCTTGGGTGCCAGTGTCCAAAAAGAAATATAGTCATTACCTGACTTACATAACTGTGACCCCTCTGTACATCACCTTTATAATAATAGAACAATTTGTAGGCACCATGACTCATACCTGTAATCCTAGCTATTCAGGAGGCTAAGATCTCAGGATTGCAGTTCGAAGCTAGCCTGGGCAGGAAAGTCTGTGAGACCCTTATCTCTGATAAACTACTCAAAAAAAGCTAGAAGTGGAAGTGGCACTGTGGCTCAAGTGGTAGAGGTCTAGCTTTGAGCTCGAGCTGAGCAATAGTGCCCAGGCCCAGAATTCAAGCCCCACAACCAATAACAACAGCAACAAAAAATCCAATTGTAGACTCCTTATGGGCCTGAGACGGTGGCTCAGTGATAGAGTGTTTTGCCTTGCATGCTTGAGGCCCTGGGTTCAATTCTTCAGCACCAAATAAGCAGAAAAAGCTGAAAGGGTTCTATGGCTCAAGTGGTAGAGTGCCACCCTTGAGCTGAAGAGCTCAAGGGACAGTGCCCAGACCCAGAGTTCAGGCCCTAAAACTGACCAAAAAAAAAAAAGCCAGAAGTGGCACAGTGGCTCAAGTGGTAGAATGCTCACCTTGAACAAAAGACACCTGGAGGCGACAGCACCCAGGGCTTGTCTCCAAGCCTGTGGGCAGACAAAAAAAAAGCAAAAGAGTGAAAAAGAATAATTTTTAAAATCCACGTATTTCAATCATGCTGCTATTGTGGTCATGGGACAGAGATAGGACATTTATCAAGAAATGCCCTCCAAACAAGTCCATGGAGAATTATTGAAAAAACTTGGCCAGATGCTGGTGGCTCACACCTGTAATCCTAACTACTCAGGAGGTTGAGATCTGAGGATCACACGTCAAAGACAGCTTAGGCAGAAAAACCCTGAAAGACACTTATCCACAATTAATCAGCAAACTACTGGAAGCAGAGCTGTGGATCAAGTGGTAGAGCAACAGCCTTGAGCAAAAAGGCTCAGTAAGACCACAAGGCCCCAAGTTAAAGGAGATGGAGGGAAAGAAGAAAGGAAGAAAGGTAGGAAGGAAGGAAGGAAGGAAGGAAGAAAGGAAGGAAGGAAGGAAGGAAAGAATGAAGGAAGGCAGGCTTATCAAATGTCTTCCTGAACAGAGAGCCAGGCAAGGTGGTGTGTGTCTGTAATCCCAGCAATCAGAAGGCAGGGGCAAGAGAATTATAAGTTCCAGGCCACCTGGAATGCCATAGCAAAACTTGTTTCAAAGAACAGGAGAGGAAGCCAAGTCCTGGTGGCTCCCATCTATAATCCTTGCTACTCAGGAGACTGAGATCTGAGGATCACAGTTCAAAGCCAGCCAAGGAACAAAAGTCTGTGACACTCATTTCCAATTAACCAAAAAGCCAAAATGGAGCTCAAGTTGTAAAGTAACAGCCTTGAGTGAAAAAACTCAGGGACAGCACCCACTCTCTGTTCAAGCCCCAGGACTGGCATGAGTGTGCGCATGCATGCACACATGCATGCATACACACACACACACCACCACCACCACCACCATGACTACTACCATCCAAGCTCCTCGCCAGGCAGACAATTCAGACAGCAAAATGAAGCGGCCATCACTATTGCTTTCTCTGAAATCCACATTGCTAAGTGGCTGGCTGTATTTTCCAAAGATGGCTAAAAGAATAGTTTCACCTATATACTTTTCCTTAGTTTGTTTTGATTTTGAAACAGTGTCTCACTATATAGCCCAGACTGGCCTGGAACTTCTGTTTCTCCTGATTGCCAGCACATACCACCATACTTGGCTTTGAATATTTTTTAACCAAGACCCATATTAAGAAATGGTTAGGCCAGGCACACACCTGTAATCTTAGCTACTCAAGAGGGTGAGATCTGAGGATCATGATTCAAAACCACCCCAGGCAAGGAAAGTCCAAGAGACTCTTATCTCCAATTAATCAGCAAAAAGCCAGAAGTGGCACTGTGGCCCAAATGGTAGAGAATTTGCCTTGAGCTGAAGAGCTCAGGGACAGAGTCCAGGCCCAGAGTTCAAGCCCCATGACCACCACCAACAAAAACACATTTAAGCTAGGCAATGGTGGCTCCCACCACCTATAATCCTAGTTACTCAGAAAACTAAGGATCTGAGGATTGGGGTTGGAAACCAGCCCAGGCATGAAAATCTATGAGACTCTTATCTCCAATTAACCACTAGAAAACTGGAAGTGGAGCTGTGGCTGACAAAAAAGAAAGAAAAAGAAAGATGGATGTTTAGGCCAGGTGCTGCTGGCTCACACCTGTAAATCCTAGCTACTTAGGAAGCTGAGGTCTGAGGATCATGGTTCAAAACCAGCCCTGGCAGACAAATCTGAGATTCTTCTTTCTTTCTTTCTTTCTTTCTTTCTTTCTTTCTTTCTTTCTTTCTTTCTTTCTTTCTTTCTTTCTTTCTTTCTTTCTTTCTTTCTTTCTTTTGCTGGTCAGGGGTCTTTCTTTCGTGTATGTGTGTGCATGTGTGTGTGTGCTGGTAATAGGACTTGAACTCAGAGAATGAGCTTTTGCTTGAATTTTCTGCTCAAGGCTGGTATAGCACAACTCAAGCCAGAGCTGTACTTCTGGCTTTTTGGTGATTAATTGGAGATAAATGTCTCAAGGCCTTTTCTTCCCTGGCTAGCTTGGAACTACGAGTCTTACTTCTTACCCTCCTGAGTAGCTCAGAAAACAGGCATGAGCCACAGGCACCCAACTAGCTCCATGATATATTTATCTATTTGGACAGTTTATGATGTTTCCAGGTTGGTTTTTGTTATTTTATTTTTTTGCCTTTTAAAAGAATCTGAAAGAGCACAGTTGTAGCTCAGTAATGAAAGCACATGTGATTCTTTCTACAGGGTGATTTCTTAGTGGTAGAATTTCTAGGCTAAAGGAGCAAATGCTTTTCTTTTTTTTTTGGGGGGGGGGCGTCCAGTCGTGGGCCTGAACTCTGGGCCTGGGCGCTGTCCCTCAGCTCTTCAGCTCAAGGCTAGCACTCTACCATTTGAGCCACAGTGCCACTTCCGGCTTTTTTCTTTTTGCTTATGTGGTGCTGAGGAATCGAAACGAGGGCCTCATGCATGCAAGGCAAGCGCTCTACCACTGAGCCACCTTCCCAGCCCCAGCAAATGCTTTTCTTAAACAAACAAACAAACTTATTTTCTGCCAGGCACCACTATAATCCTAGCTACTCAGGAGGCTGAGATCTGAGGATCACAGTTTGAAGCCAGCCAAAGCAAAAATGTCCGTGACTCTTGTCTCCAATTAACCACCAGAAAACCCGGAGTGGTGCTGTGGCTCAAGTGGTAGAGTGCTAGCCTTGAACTGAAGAGCTGAGGGACAGCACCCAGGCCCAGAGTTCAAGCCCCATGTCTGACAAAAAAATTAATAATTCTATACTCTTCAGAAACACACACATATACATATAACCTTACAATTTCAAAAGGGTGTTCTCATACTGTCAGTCACTAGTTCGTTCAATGCTCATGACTCCTCCAGAGGGAGGAGACCATTATGAATTGCAACTTTTCAGAGAAAGCAAAGAGGTTTCATTAAGTGAAGCCATTCGCTTAGTGTGACACACACAACCAGCCAGTGGCTGAACCTGCCTGCCCTTCATGTCACCTGTTCCACACCCCTCCATTCCACCACCTCATGTCCACTCCTCACTTCATAACATTCCTGTGATAGAGACCTTCTAGACCCTTCTAGATCCACAATGGATGGCTGACCTTGCCACCACCATGAATGAAGCAAGAACGGTTTCTGTAAGAGCAAGTGGATCTTGGCCAATTTAGTTTTGTAGGATGATGTTCAGGGGCTCCATTCAGCAAGAAGTAGATAATTTCTGGGGCACAGATGGTTCTAGCACTGCTTTCAAGGAGCCCAGAGAGATCCCTTTGGGCAATAGATCCTTGTCAGTTCACTAGTATAAATTAAAAATTCCACCATAAGATTTATTTACTTATTTATTTATTTTTCCCCAAAGACAATCATTGTGATTCTGGTTAAAATGCAAACCTGCAAAAAAAGTCAGAGTCTGAACACTTGCTTACATGCCTCGATCTCCTAGCTGTCTTGGTTTCCTGACTGTCAATGCTACAGCATTGCAGTGCAGGTGTAGCCCTCAGCAAGGTGCTCACGACAGTCCCTAAGTGCTAAGTAAAACCAGGTCTTCTGGGTGCTGCTTGGTTTTGGTAGCTGCTGGGGAAAGGAGCTGCAGAGGGTCAGGACCGAAGAAATAGCAGTGCACCTGGGAGGAGCAGCTCATGGGCAGAGGAGGCCCTGGCCATGTGAGAAGGGATGTGGCCCTGGTGGGAGGTGGGGGCTGGTAGAGAGGATAGATGGATGGTTGAGAATTCCAAGTACTCTTGTCCTGTTGTCTGGGAAACCCATAAAGGTGACAGACCAAGGCTGCTTTCCTCTTTCCTTCCCATCTCAGCAGGTGGGGCCCACCCTGGGTGGCTGGGGAAGAGGGGGAGGAGGAGGAGGAGAAAGGCAATCAGGTTCTGGCTAAGGGTGGGTTCACACTCTCCAGGGAACTATAACATTGGCTCTAGAACAGTCTGGTTCAGAATTTGGAGCAATGTGGCCAGACGGGGCGCATGGCTGTGTATGATGGCAGGCGTGGGTGTTTTATGGCTGTGGTGATGCAGGTTTGCCGGTTTATATGACTTGCCTTTTAATGTTCTGCATCTCAGGCATTGTTTTTGCAGTGCTCTCTCTCTCTCTCTCTCTCTCTCTCTCTCTCTCTCTCTCTCTCTCTCTCTCTCTCTCTCTCTCTCTCTCTCTCTCTCCTGCTCCTGTCATCTTTCCTTTGTTTCTGATCTTTTGCAGAGACATCACATAGAAGGGCAGAAGCAATGCAGTTCCTATGGCGTGCACCACACGTCTGTACACACAGGTGACCATTGTGGCCCACTTCATCCTGCAGCTCAAGGATATCCACACACATAGGACCAAGGATCAGGCTTTGTTAAAGCAGGAAGCAGGCAACTTGCAACTCAGACTTTGCCCTTCACCCTTCTCTCCACCAAAGATCTATTAAATGTGCAGACACAGAAATATGCTTATGCTGGCAATGAGGCTTGAACTCTGGACCTCATGCTCTTGCTTAGCATGTTTTGCTCCAGACTAGTGCTTTACACACCATTCGACTGACCTCTCCAATTTTGACCTTTTTCTGGTTAATTGGAGAGAAATTTTCCATGGATTTGTCTGCCCTGGCTGGTTTTCAACCTTGATCCTCAGATCTCAGCCTCTTGAGTGGCTAGGATTAGAGACATGAGCTATTAGCACTAATGTGAGAAAAAGTCTTTTCTATCAAAGGAGTTTTCTTCATTTTTGTTAATATTGAGAGATTTTCTTTTCTTTTTCCATTTTGTCCACTATGGGTCTTTAACTCTGAGCCTGGGAACTGTCTCTGAGCTCTTCAGCTCAAGGTGAGAGCTCTACCAATTGGGCCACAGTGCTTCTGGTTTTCTAGTGGTTTATTGGAGATAAAGAGTCTCATGGACTTTACTGCCCAGGCTGGCTTTGAACTGTGATCCTCAGATCTCAGCCTCCTGAGTAGCTAGGATTACAGGTGTGAGCCACCGGTGCCTGGTGAGAATTGTTTTTCTGAAGGGTTCCTGCTTTGGCCAGGTGGCTTGGCCCTCGTTAAGTACACTTTACTTACAAACTTCCTTTTCCTGAGCACCTGAGAAGCTCTTTGAATATTAATTACATCTACATCCCTTTCCACATTGTGAGCCTGAGCTCAGCCAATGGGAGCAGAGGGGTGGTGCCTGCTGGATCATGGATAGAAAGGGAACAGCCAGCCTGCCTGCTCTGTGTAGTTGCTTGCCAGCTTTTTGACTGATGGTGCATTCTTCTGTAGAAATAAACTTAGTCTTGATGAGTTCCGTTTGAGATACCCAGGAACTGAAAATCCACTTTACTGTACAAGTCCTTAACCTACACAACCTGGAAGTCTGCATGCATACAGAAGAGGTAGGGCTTGCTGCCTGTCCTGAGCACACCAAGGTTGCTCTATAATTGACCATAATGCACTTGTACTGAGACAGGAGACAGCATGGGCTAGACTAGAATCTCCATCAGCTCTGTGACCTTGTCTCTATCTCCTGGCTGTTCATTTGCCCATTCAAACAATGGAGTTCCTGCTTAGCAATCTCTATGTTCTTCTCCAGTCCCGTTGGCCTTGTCCTCTTGCTTTTCCCAGGCTCCTTCTTCTCTACTATATATTTAAGACATTTTTTTTTAAATTGTATTTTATTTTATTTGAGAACATACTGTACAGAGGGGTTACAATTACATGGGCAGGATAATGCATACATTTCTTACCAAGCATTGCAGCCTCCTCCTTTGTTTACCCTTCACTTCCCTTCCCCGCCTCCCCCCTCCCCCCACCCAATTTTACCCCCCTCCCCCCACCCAATCATACCCCCCTCCCCCCCCACACCGAAATTGTAAAGCTGGTTTTGACATGACATTTTGTACTTCTCATTGTTGCAACAGGTCCCCCTGAATCCTTAAACGACTTGTTTGTCCCCATCTCCTCCACATGTTATACTGACCTCAAATATAGTGAAAGCGGGGGTTACACTGTGGGGGAGGGACATACAAAGCAACAAAGAAATAATCTTATAAATGCATTAGAAACACATGCATGAAAGAAACAAAAACATTAAAATACATATTTAAGGGTTCATTTTCCTAACATCACAATATCTGGCCTTTTCCGCTTGACTCATACCTATACTAGATATTGCAAATAAGGGAAACCATGGGACCTATGCTTCTTTGGGCCTGGCTTACTTCACTTAATATAGTTTTTTCCAAACCTTTCCATTTCCTAACAAATTATTTAAGACATTTTTAAAATTTGTTTATTCCTGGTGCCAGTTATGGGACTTGAACTCAGGACCTGGGCACTGTCGTTTATCTTTTACTCACAAGGCTGGTGCTCTACCACTTGAGCCACAGCCTCACTTTTGGCCTTTTGTTACTCATTAATTGGAGATAAGAATTGCACAATCTTTTCTGTCCAGACTGGCTTTGGATAGCAAGCCTCAGGTCTCAGCCTCTTGAGTAGCTAGGATTACAGATATGAGGTATTAGTGCCCAACAACCAATTATATCTCTAAATGAAGTGAAACATACATAAAATATTAATTTCAATGTTGGACAATAAAGTGCTATAATGAATCCTCCATCTTAGACTGTCTCTTTGTCAATCATATAACTTTCTACTCTGTCAAGTCCCTTAATAATGGCAGCCCTTATGGCCAAATGGTTCCTAACAGGTGACAGCCCCCTCCCCACACACCAGGGAGGGACTCGAGGGAGACACATATTTTGTAAGACAGACATTCAGACAATGGCACTCAATCATCCCCCTAAATTCATGTCTTTTCTACTTTCAAAACACATTAACTCACCTGGCACCAGTGGCTCACACTTGTAATCTTAGCTGTTCAGAATGAGATCTGAGGTTCGTGGTTCAAAGCCAGCCCAGACAGGAAAGTCCATGAGACTCTTATCTCCAATTAACCACCAGAAAACCAAAAGTGGTGCTGTGGCTCAAGTGATAAAGTGCTTGCCTTGAGCTGAAGAGCTGAGGGACAGTGCCTGGACCTAGAGTTCATGTGCCATGACCACCAAAAACCCCCAAGAAAACAAAATAGACACATTAACTTCATCGTAGTATTCCCCATCCCTCCATCCACAAAAAAGTAAACTTTGTCATTTATTCCAGCATCAACTTTAAAGTCTAAAATCCCCAGTATGACCAAAGTCACATACAGACAGCTTTAAATAATGCTTCCTTCTGAGTTTGTACACCAGTGGAATCCAATGTATAGTTCTAAAACACAATGGCGAATTGGCATAGAATGGACATCCCCATTTCTAGAGGGCTACATAGAACAGAAGAAAGGAATAGCCATTAAGTCTCCCAAATCCAACAGAGTAAGCAACATTAAATCTCAAGGATGGAGATGTGTCATCTTAATGAAATTCCATTTCATGGACACTTAAGGCCTCAGGAAGACTTTCCTAGGTGATGCTCAAGTTTCTGCTCATGCTGAAATTTCATGCCTATGACTTCTTTAGGTTGAGGCTGTACATTGTGGCTTTGTGCTTGTGTGTGTGTGTGTGTGTGTGTGTGTGTGTGTGTGTGTGTGTGTGTGTGTGTGTGTGTGTGTGTGTGTGTGTGTATAGCCTGGTCTTCCATCAGTCCTCTCAATATTGTCGTAGCAGAGATCTTGATAAGACTCCAGTGTCACAGCCTGCTCTCTATAGCAGTTCTATGATAAAGTGCTTGCCTTCAGCTGAAGAGCTAAGGGACAGTGTCTGGACCTAGAGTTCAAGCCCCATGACCACAAAAAACCCCCAAGAAAACAAAATAGACACATTAACTTCATCCTAGTATTCCCCATCCCTGCACCCACAAAAAAGTCAACTTTGCCACTTATTCCAGCATCAACTTTGTCTAAAATCCCCATTGTGACCTAAGTCACATACAGACCAGTTTTAAATCATGCTTCCTTTTGAGGCTGTATGCCAGCAGAACCCAATGTATAGTTATAAAATACAATGGCAGACTGGCATAGAATGCACATCCTCAGGCTGGGAAGGTGGTTCAGTGGTAGAGAGCTTGCCTTGCATGCCTGAGGCCCTGGGTTTGATTCCTTAGGACTACAAAAGCAAAAAGAAAAAAGCCAGAAGTGGCACTGTGGCTCAAGTGGTAGAGCACTAGCCTTGAGCTGAAGAGCTGAGGGACAGCACCCAGGCCCAGAGTTCAGGCCCCATAAATGGACCCCCCCCAAAAAATAATGCACATCCTCATTTCTAGAGGGTTACATAGAACAGAAGAAAGGAATAGCCATTAAGTCTCCAAAATCCAACAGAGTAAGCAACATTAAATCTCAAGGCTGGAGATGGGTCATCTTTATGAGATTCCATTTCGTGGACACTCAAGGCCTCAGGAAGACTTTCCTAGGTGATGCTCAAGGTTTCGCTCATGCTGAAATTTCATGCCTATGACTTGTTTAGGCTGAGGCTGTACATTGTAGCTCTGTGCTTGTGTGTGTGTGTGTGTGTGTGTGTGTGTGTGTGTGTGTGTGTGTGTGTGTGTGTGTGTGTGTGTAGCCAGGTCTTGTCTTCCATCAGTCCTTTCAATATTGTCGTAGCAGAGATCTTGATAAGACTCCAGTGTCACAGCCTGCTCTCTATAGCAGCTCTGTCCCTGAAGTAGGACCCTGCCTGGTCATCAAGGCTTTTGCAAGCATCCTTTGAAATCTGGCAGGAGGAAGCCATGCCTCCATAACTCCCACCTTCAAATTGCCTGTGGAATTCACTGTATGTGGACACTATACAAACAAGGCTTGCATTGTGCTGGCCTGAGGCAAATCTTGGCCCTTGGAGCCACAGCTGGGGGTGTGGCAGAGGAGTGCTGTGGTAGAATGTAGGGATCAGACACAAGAACACCTCTGGGCAAGGAGCCCCGTAGGTCCCACAGGTACTCTGGGCCTGTGAGGGGATGGGTAACCCTAGAAATCTCAGACATGCCTTCTAGAAGCTTCTTTCTAGCCTTTGCTAATCTCCATATGATTACTTGTTCACAACTTTGCTTTTCTGTCCTCAGCACACTTTGTGTATGTGTGTGTATGTGTTTGTGTGTACGTGCACACTTACTTGTATGCATGCATGTGTGCATCCTGGTCTTGGGGTTTGAACTCAAGACTTTGTGCTCTCCCTTAGCTATTTTGCTCAAGGCTGGTGCACTGGAGCCACACCTCCATTTTTGGCTCTTTGCATGGGTACTAGGACTTGAACTGAGGACTTTGAACTCTTGCTTAGCTTTTATGCTCAGGGCTGGTGCTCTAACACTTGGGCCACATCTCCACTTCTGGCTTTGCTTTTTGGCTTATTAGATGAAGATAAGAGTCTCATAGATTTGTATATAACCAGCCTTGCTTTGAATCGTGATCCTCAGATCTCAGCCTCCCTGAGTAGCTAGGATTACAGGTATGAGCCACTAGTGCTCAGCTTGAACATTCTTTTTTGACTCTTTACATAGACCGTCTCAGAACTTTCCAGATCTTTCCATGCTCATTCCCTCCTGAGTGTAAATACTGGGCTTCAGATCATTTGATAATTCCTCTTTTCTTGCATTTTACAAGAAGCTATTCAGAGAAGCCACATAGATTCATGAACCTTTGCTGCCTGGAGAGATTTCTCCTGCCTGATTCCAGAGCATCACCCCACACATTCTGCCTTCTATAGCTTCTGAGGAGAGGGACAGAATTCACCCAGCATCTTTGCAAGGTCACAGCAAGGCTGGCCTTTCCTCTTGTTTCTTTCTCACACTTTGCTCAGCACGTCTAACTGAGGGTCCATTTCAGCTGATTCTAAGTCCTGACTGCAACTGCTGAGAACACAGTTGTTTTCCCTCCCTACCACTTTATTCTCACAGAACCCATTGCCTAATGCTTCCTTTACAAAAAAGCAAGACTCCTCATGGCATTCATCTCCAAACCCTTCTAGCTTGGGCCCTGTATCCAGCTCCAAACCCACTTCCACATTGTTAGATATTTAGGAGAGCCACTACAGTGTACCCCATGGCTCTGGGCTCCATCTTTTGTTGTTTTAGTCCATTGTTATGACTATAACAAAATACCAGAGGCTATTAACAAGAGAAACTTGTGTTTTATTGCCTTGAAAATGGAGACAAGTTCATGGCCCAGCTGTCAGAGGCTCAATTGTCAGATGATGCTACACTTGGCTTCCAACATGGTGCTTGGAACACAGCATCTTTGGATGGGGACAGACACATGCTGAACATGGACACCAACGGTCAGACTCCCCTTAGATTCCTTTCTGCTAGCATTAATCTCTCCACAAGGTCAGAGCCTTCCTGGCCTAAACACCTTCCCAAGTCACCACCTTCTAACACTGAGAGAATGGGGATTAATTGTTCAGCATGTGAACTCGTGTGTGTGTGTGTGTGTGTGTGTGTGTGTGTGTGTGTGTGTGTGTGTGTGTGTGTGTGTGTATGTGTGTGTGTGTATGTGTGTGCACTCAGATCACAGTGATCTCACTTTCTGCATCTCTGATATAAAACATTCTGAGTGCTAAACAAGTATATTCAGGACTTCCATGTGAAATCATATGAGCACCAGGAAACATGCCAGGAACTTTAGATAGAGGGAGAAGGGATGATGGTTAGGATTTTTTTTTTTTTTGCCAGTCATGGGGCCTGAACTCTGGGCTTGGGCGTTGTCCTTGTACTTTTCAACTCAAGGCTAGTGCTCTACCACTTGAGCCACAGCACCACTTCCTGTTTTTCTAGTAGTTTTTTGGAGACAAGACTCTCACAGACTTTCCAGCCTGGGCTTGTTTTGAATCGTGATCCTCAGATCTCAGCCTCCTGAGTATCTAGGGTTACAGAAGTGAGCCACCAGCGCCCGCCTTTTCTAGGATTTTTATCCCTTTTTGCTGAATAGAATTAAACACACTGTGAACAAAAGTGTCAGTTTGTCCTCTGTATCTTGGTATTATTTCCAGGCCACCATTGTGATTTCTGAGAACTGGGATAAAAAGATTCATGAAGCCAGCTTTCCAAATATATAGCTTGGAGCTATATTTGGTGATGTCCATTCAAACAGCATAAGCTCGTTTATGAATTCTAATTTGTATTTCACTCAGGAATCACATAGAATTAGACACCAGACTAAGGTGAGCTATATGGAAATGAAATGGACAGAACTCGAGACTTCAAAATTCTGTTGGTCAGCCAGGCCCTGGGGGCTTATGCTTGTAATCCTAGCTACTGAGGGGGCTGAGATCTGAGGATTGCAGTTCAAAGCCAGCCCTGGTAAGAAAGTCGATGAGACTCATGAACCACCACAAAACTGGAAGTGGTGCTGTGGCACAAAGTGGTAGAGCACTAGCCTTGAGCAAAAAGAGCTCAGAGACAGCATCTAGTCCCTGAGTTCAAGCTCCACAATAGACCAAAAAGAAAAGAAAAAAAAAACAAGACCAAGGATACTAGCCAGGCCCTGAGTTCAAGCCCCAGGACAAGCACAAAATAATAATAAAAATAGATGCAATCATGGTTCTAATGTCTGAATTAGCTCTTACTTGTTTGAATTCTCTTTATGAAGGGATTGAGCTACTAGGGGATACTGTGAGGAGGTGAGGAGTACAGAAGTCAGGCCATTCTCAACGTTTTTGTGTGACCCAACACTCAGTTCCATAACCTTGATGGCTGAGTTGTGGGGTGAGTTTTATAGTCCTTGCCTTCCCTCTCAGGGGTGCAAAGCATTCATTGAGTTCTTCAGGTAATGATGGTAGTGTGCATGCTCTTAGGAGGTCTCCTCATCTCTATCATCATGTGAATTCGAAATGGGGTTTACACAGCCATGCAAAACCACCTCCACCAGCACATTGACCCTATGGGAAGGTAAATATATGGGCATACTAACACTCAGGCTGAGTCTGAAGCAATGAGACAGATGGCTTGCACCATGAACAGCTCCTCTAGGGTGGAAACCTGCAAGCTGGATTTCTATCTCTATCAACAAAATACTTGACGTCCTACAGGGTCTTCTCATGACAGACAGGGTTGCACCTGGCACCTGTAGGATCACAGATCAGCTCCACAACACTGATTTATGGTTTATAGTGGGTCTAGTAAAAAAAAGAAAAAAAGGAGACAAAGCATTCTCCTCCCTTTCTTCCTTTCTTCCATTTCTCCCTTCCCCTTTCATCGCTCCCTCCCTTCCTCTTTCTTCCTTCCTTTCCTCCCTCCCTCCCTTCCTAGCTTTTCTCCCTTCCCTTCCCTCCCTTCTGCTATCCCCCCTTCATTCTTTCCTTCCTTCTTTGTTTTTCCTCTTCCTCCTCCTCCTTCCTCTTCCTGTTTCCTTTCTCTTTTTCCTTATTTCTCCTTCCTCCTTCTTCCTTCTCCTCCTCCTTCTTTCTCCTCCTCCCACCTTTCTCTCCTTCCTCTTCTCTCTTACTCCCTGCTCCTTCTTCCCCTCTTTTGTCTTCTCCTCCTCCTCTTCCTCCTCATTTTCTTCTCCTTCTCTTGTTCTTCCTCGTCATCTTTCTTTCTGTGTGCCAGTCTCAAGGCTTGAACTCAAAACCTGGGCCTTGTCCCTTCATTTTTTTTAACTCAAGGCTAGTGCTTGCCACAGCTCCCCTTCTTGTCTTTTGGGTTGTTAATCTGTGATAAGTGAGTCTCACAAACTTTCTTGCCAGAACTAGCTTGGAACCATGATCCTCAGGTCTCAGTCTCCTGAGTAGCTAGGATTACAGGTGTGAGCCACCAGTGCCTAATTCTCACATTAACTTTTAGCCCACTTAAAAAAAATTGAATAAAGAATTTGGAATTCTCTCACATCTATTTTCCCCCTCTGTTTTCTCCCAACAGTGGCAGCTATGTGCTGCCTTAAATCAACGCCTTGTTACAGAGTCCTGGGAGAGAAGATGAGGCAACCTCCTGCCTGCTTCTATGCCTCTGGTCTCCATGCACCTTCCAGTCATAAGCTGAGCATGATTGCCAGACTCCAGTTTCTACAGCTCCCTCCCATCCTTCCTCCAAAGTATTCAATAACTCCCTATTGCCAGAATGAAGAGTGAACTGCAAAGGAAGTGCATGCCAGGTTCCAATGTCTATCTCTAATTTTCAATTTTTCATCTATCTATCTATCTATCTATCTATCTATCTATCTATCTATCTATCTATCTATCTATCTATCTATCTATCTATCTATCTATCTATCTATCTATCTATCTATCTAATCTATCTATCTATATTGGTTCTGGTATGAGGACTTGAACTCACGCCCTAGACACTGACTCTGAGCTTTTTCCCTCAAGACTTGCATTCTACCACTTGAACCACAGTTCCACTTCTGGCTCTTTTGGTGGTTCAATGGAGATAAGAATCTCACAGACTTTCCTGCCTGGTCTGGTTTTGAACCAGGATCCTCAGACCTCATCTTCCTGAGTATCTAGGATGACAGACATAAGCCACGGTTCCCAGTAGATAGTATTCATTTCCATTCTTACCTATAAATAGATTTATTGACTGTAAGATGGGACATAGAGCATTGTCTTCAGAGTAATGGCTTTGCCAAGATCTAGGAAATGATGGAAGCATGGCCTCTGCTAGCCAGCCTCTAAAGAAAGCCCTTCTTCTGGCTTGCTCACACTAGAGATGAGAGTAGAGGAGCTCGGAATGCTGCTCCAGGAAGGACGCCATCATGTTCTTCTGTGAGGGGAGAGATGTGGCCCTCCATTGGGCTGTGTCTTCATGGGAGGAGAAGATTGTCTGGCCCAAAGCCCAGGTAAACATCTACTTCTCCCACCATGCATCATTCTTGACTGACAGCAGCTTTTATGAGTGAATAGCTAGGCGTGGTGATAGTCATGGGAAAGCCTGGGAGAGCAAGTGAGGGCCTTTGGCCTTGTGTAGTCTAACCCCCATCCCCTTCTGATGGGGAAACTGAGCTCCTGAGAGGTGCCTCTGTTCTCTCATCTTCTCTTTTCTTAATCTGAGGCACTGAGGGGTTGAGATCACCTTGAAAAAGCAGAGGGCTGTGTTGATCTGCTCAGCCAGGGGCAGAGAACATTCCAGATATACTCCTAAATCCAAGGAGAGCAGAGGCAGAGAAGAGAATAGGAGAGGAGAGAATAGACATGCCTCTGTTTCAGAGAAATAGAATGCAATCCCAGAGCAGAGACAAGAACAGGAGAGACTTCAGAACCTATGTGGAAACTTCCTCGCTTGCTTGCTTGCTTCCTTGCTTTCCTTCCTTCCTTCCTTCCTTCCTCCCTCCCACCCTCCCTCCCTCCCTCCCTTCCGTTCCCTACCTTTCCCTTCCTTTCTGTTCCTTTCACTCCCTTCCTTCCTTCCTTCAATCTTTCTTTCTTTCTTTCTTTCTTTCTTTCTTTCTTTCTTTCTTTCTTTCTTTCTTTCTTTCTTTCTTTCTTTCTTTCTTTCTTTCTTTTTTTCTTTCTTTCTTTCTTTCTTTCTTTCTTTCTTTCTTTCTTTCTTTCTTTCTTTCTTTCTCTTTTTCTCTTTCTTCTTTTTTTTTTGGGTCAGTGATGGGGCTTGAACTCAAGGCCCAGGCTCTGTCTCTAAACTCTTTTGTTCAAGGCTAATTAGCACTCTACCACTTAGAGCCACAGCACCACTCTGGTTTTTTGCTGGTTCATTGAAGATAAGAGTCTCAAGGACTTTCCTTCCCTGGCTGGTTCTAAACCACAATTCTCATATCTCAGCCTCCTGAGTAGCTAGGATTACAGGTGTGAGCTGCCAGCGTCCAGCTTAGAATTTCTTACTATAAGAACAGAGTCAGTGGCTGGGAAGGTGGCTCAGTGGTAGAGCGCTTGCCTTGCATGCATGAAGCCCTGGGTTCAATTCCTCAGCACCACATAAGCAAAAAGAAAAAAGATGGAAGTGGCGCTGTGGCTCAAGTGGTAGAGCGCTAACCTTGAGCTGAAGAGCTGAGGGACAGCACAAAGGCCCAGAGTTCAGGCCCCACAGCCAGACCCACCCCAAAAAAAAGAGAAAAAAGAAAAGAACAGAGTCAGGGGCTGGGAAGGTGGCTCAGTGGTAGAGTGCTTGCCTTGCATGCATGAGGCCCTGGGTTCAATTCCTCAGTGCCACATAAGCAAAAAGAAAAAAGCTGGAAGTGGCACTGTGGCTCAAGTGTTAGTGTTAGCCTTGAGCTGAGGGACAGCATCCAGCCCAGAGTTCAGGACCCACAAGCGGACCCCCACACACAAAAAAGAAAAACAGAGTCAAGCACCAGTAGCTCACACCTGTAATCCTAGCTGTTCAGGAGACTGAGATTTGATGATCATAGTTTGAAAACATCCCAGGCAGGAAAGTCCATGAGACTCTTTTCTCTAATGAATCAGAAGAAAACTGGTTGTGGAGATTTAGCTCAAATGTTAGCATGCCAACTTTGAACAACAACAACATAGAACTCCTCAGATACAGTGCTCAAGTTTCAAGTTCAAGCCCCAATAGTTGCACACACAAATGAAAAAAAAAAGAATATATTAAGAAGCAGTGATTGCTTTCTACCGAAAACCTGAAAAGGATGAAGAGGTGAACCTGTTAGGAATCTGTGTACCAGAGCTGGAAGTGTGGCTCTAGTGATACAGTACCTGCCTGTCAAATGTAAGACCCTGAGTTCAAATCTCAGTTCTGCCAAAAAAAAAAAAAAAAAACATCTAAGCATTTCTATGGGCAGTATTAAGTTGATCAGAGTGTTTGTCAAGGGGAGTGTTTGTGCCTTGAATCACAATGGGGGCAGGCATTCTCTGTCATTAAAATTTGAAGATAGATAAACAGTAAATATTGCTGGGGGTAATTCTTGCAGTGAGGAAAGACATGGAAGTTCGAACTCTGGCTGGCCCAAAGCCATAGTGCCAGGGGTATTTATCTAAAGCTTAACCAAACCATCTGAGCTGCAGAGGTGAGGTACAATTTGGAAGGCACTCTTTTTACACAGTTATGTTTGAGAGGTGTAATAATAACAGTTTGGCTGGATGCTTGTGTCTCATGCTTATCATCCTAGCTACTCAGAAGCCTGAGATCTGAGAATCGAGGTTCAAAGACAGCCCAGGCAAGATAGCCCGTAAGACTCTTATCTCCAATGAACCACCAGCAAAAGGAAGTGTATCTGTGGCTTAAAGCGGTAGAGTACTAACCTTGACCTAAAGAGCTCAAGGGCAGCACCTAGGCCCTTAGTTTAAGCCCTGAGACTGACAAAAGAAAAGAGAAAGTGGGGGAAGGGAGAAAGAAAGGAAAAAAGGAAGGAAGGAAGGAAGGAAGGAAGGAAGGAAGGAAGGAAGGAAGGAAGGAAGGAAGGAAGGAAGGAAGGGAGGAAGGGAGGGAGGGAGGGAGGAAGAAAGGAAGAAAGAAAGGAAGGAAGGAAGAGAGGAAGGAAAGGAGGAAGAAAGGAAGGGAGGAAAGAAAGAAGGAAGAGAACTATAAGAAGAGTTATTTTCATTCATGGAGGAAAGTGGCTTGAATGACAGAATGCTCATCGGATGCAGTCTTAACCACTGACTTTGGGAAATTACTTAATATCTCTGACTTTGAACGTCACCTTTACAGTGTGTGAATGAGCCTGGTGCATATCAGGATCATTGTGTGGATGGGCAGCACACAGTAGGATTTCAGTTGATGGCTGTTCCTCCTCTCCAAGTATCTGTTGTCCACAACATTCCACCAGAACCTCTCTGAGATGTCTGTCTGTTGAGGAGCTGGCAGAGAGGCCTCTCTGCCAACTTCCACAATGCTATATTATGGGATGCAGAAACAGCTTTCTGCCATTAAACCTGTGAGGAATGAACATTTGCTCATTAGAACTGCTCAGTGTGACTCTCCCAAAGGTCATCTCAGTTCTGCAATCCAGACTTGTAGGTTCTTGACATAGACCACTTTGTGCCTCTTGACCTATATAAATGAAAACCTGATACAAACATCTAAATCGAGATCATGGCTGCAGAAGTAATTTTCCTTTCTGGATGGATGGCACAGTCCCAGGTCTTTTGCAATTACAAACAAATGGAAAGCAGCAGGATTAATCAAGAATGGGGAACTTTTAAACCCACAGAAGTTAAAAGCAGGGGAAGTTGACTGACACATGTAATGATAAGATCTAGACTATTTTGGCTTCAAGTATGGCTTGATCCAGGTACTCAATATCATGATTTCTTAGCATTAAAAGTCTTATTGTACTTTTGATCACCCAAGGTAAATACAACTACTGGAATTGACCCATGAGTTATTAGGCTGTTGAAATTCTTCTGTGACCACCTGCCTAGATGATCATTGTCTTCCTAATTGATGGCTTTGATGAGACCGCCTCCAGGTCTCATTAGAATTTTAGAGGAATCTCACTGTACAGAACCATTAAAGAATATGATACTAGGGTAGAAAAATGTCAGTGTACTACACACCCCCACTCCAAACTCCAATGGTTTCATAGAGGATTAAATCGAGACTTAAAAAGTAGTGATTGCCTCTCCCACCCAAATATACAGAAATTCTATGACATATCTGGTGTTGTAATGTAGATTTCTTGATCTTAATGGAATCAGCTTTTTTTTACTTCTATATTTTTGCTGCAACTGGGGTGGAAATAGGGTTGATAATAATAGCCTCTTGAAGATGAAACTAGCTGTCTTTTTTTTTGCCAGTTTTGGGGCTTGAACTTAGGGCCTGGGAGCTGTCTTTGAACCTGTGTGTGCTCAAGGCTAGTGCTGTACCACTTGAGCCACAGCTCTACATCTGAGCATTTTTTGGAGTAGTTTATTGGAGATAAGAATCTCATGGGCTTTCCTGCCCAGGATTGGCTTCAAACTGAGATCCTCACATCTCAGCCTCCTGAGTTGCTAGGAATACAGACTAGCTGTCCCATTCGGTTCCTTTGCTGAGAATTAGGACTCTTCTGGAAACTCTCAGCAAACAGGAGTCAGCTGTGGAGGGTAGTGTTGGCAGATGGCAGCAGGTGGATGTCAAGCTGCAGAGCACAGGGCCCTGTCCATGTTTGCTGACCCCTCTCCCCTGTGAGCCAGAGGCTCCTGGATCTGGTGTGACTTGTTCCTACTTACACTCTCCAACACGTCTTCCATTAAATGATAACATTGTCCCCACATCATCCACGGTGGTTTTGAACACTCAGATCTCGGTTCTGCTGTGCAGAAAGACCTACTGGGCTAGAATCTCAAATGTTGCTTCCATCTTTGTTTTGTTAGCATCAGGACTGAACCTCTTTGAGGGCTCACTTGGTCCTTTTAAGGGATCTTTTAATCAACATCACCAGACAAGTGAGACAGACCTTCCTTCCTTCTTTCAATAAATTATCTTCCAGCCTTCCTTATCTTCTTGGGGCTCACACCTGTCATCCTAGCTACTCAGGAATCTGAGACTTGAGGATCATGGTTTCCAAACCAGCTTGGGCAGAAAAGTCCGTAAGACTCATCTCCAATAAACCACTCAAAAGCTAGCAGTGGAGGTGTGTCTCAAGCAGTAGAATGACAGCCTGGAGCAAAACAGCCAAATGAGAGTTTGAGGTCTTGAGTTCAAGCCCCATTACTGGCACATACACACAAGAAAATTTGTCTTGTAGACTTGGCCACATATGTCTGAAAATTGGTTCTTCATGGGAACCTAGTGTCAAGTCTGTCTAGCCTTGGGTTTGCCTCAGGTTTGGCCTTTTGTTTTCAACATTTTGACTCTTAGATCTTAGATCTGTCATTCCTTCAGAGAGAGAGAGATCGTATTCCATTCCATTGCAACCTCTAAAATACTACACAGAATGCCACATTCATCTCAGTCACAACATCTTATCACATCTTCACAGGAAAAATGACTTCATGAAGTCTAATTTGCTTCAAGTTCTATTTGAACTGTGTGTGTTTGTGTGTATGACTCCTGGGGCTTGAACTAAGGGCCTAGGCACTGTCCCTTAGCTTTTTCACTCAAAGCTCAGTACTCTACAACTTGAGCCATATGCCTCACATCTGCAGGAGTATTTTGGAGTATTTTTGGTGATTCATTGAGAAATAAAATTCTTACAGACTCTCCTACCTGGGCTGGCTTTGAACTGTGATCTTCAGATCTAAGCCTCCTGAGTAGCTAGGATTACAGGTGTGAGCCACTAGCACCTGGCTCTGGCCCCATTTGAACTAATTCTGTCTAAGAAAGAGAGAGAGAGAGAGAGAGAGAGAGAGAGAGAGAGAGACAGAGACAGAGACAGAGACAGAGACAGAGACAGAGACAGAGACAGAGAGACAGAGAGACAGAGAGACAGAGAGAGATAGAGAGAGACAGAGAGAGACAGAGAGACAGAGAGAGGGACGGATAGACAGACAGACAGACAGACAGACAGAGATAGAAGGAAAGACAGAGATAGAGACAAAGATAAAGAGAGAGAGAATGACTTCTCTTTGGCTCCACTGAGCCTTCTTGGGTTAGAAGCAAAGTTTTCCCTTTTTGTTTTGATTTTGGTTTCTGAGGAGTTAGCAGTAGGTCTAATTAATGTCATCAAAAGGAGAGCATTTAATTAACTAAATAACATATTGAGTCTAATGAGAACATACTTCAGCACCCACTAGGTGGTAATGGTCTCTGAGACTAATTCCCAGGAGGCCTGTGATTGGATACAGAGAAATCTCTGTCCACCAGTGTCAGCGATCCCCCTAGAGTTGCCAGAAATGGGGCAGCCATGGTGCCATGCAGGCAGAAGAGGTCTTGGCTTTGCAGTCTCCATCTGGAGAGGGCAGTAGGGGTGATGGTGGCTTCACTTGGAAACCCACAGGCATGTGAAAATGAGCTTTGCTTTTCAAAAGCTCTTTCTATTCCTTGGTGTTTTCCAGTCCCCACTGAAGTCTGACCATGACCTGGTAAGGATGGGGCTGTCTGTCTGAAAGCTGTGATTGCCCACTTCATTCCCTTTGTTGCTGCTGAGTGTGTGGATGTGGGTGCCCTCTGCTGGACACTAGCGGATCAACACCCACGTTTCTTCAGACCCCAAAGCCCTTTTACCAGCTGGGATTAAACCTTCTGAATGAGAACTTTTAGGGGGCTTAAATAGGAACTACCATGATTCATTCATTAAAAGAAAAAAAAGAACAAATGATAAGGAACCTCAGATCTTTTCAGTCACAAACAGACCCCCTGAAAGGATATCCCAAAGAAATGAACTCTGTGTCTGGGGAATGATATGCATCTGTTCTCCCTGCGTTCACGTGTTTACTGAGAACTCCATCTTGGTCTCTCATTTTGTTTCCCCACAGATGTGAGAATATTTTCCTATAAAGTGATCCTGACCCATACTTTGGAGTCCTGGGTCCTGGGTTTGACTTTGTTATGTAAAAGCTGTGTATAGGGTTGTTGTTGTTACTATTATTTGCAAAAGAAGAAAGGGGTTTGTTTGGGATCTTCAGAATTGCAATTCAGGACACTAACATCTGCATATCTCTACAGCCATTTTCTGCAGAAAGCAGGAATGTGGGGGTGGAGCCTCTATTGAGCAGCTGGTGTTGGTTTCTTGCTAGGTGAGGGAAGCTGGTTCATGGGAAATCTTCTATAGGAGTTGGGTGGAGAGACTGTGTGACAGGAGCCATATTACTAATTGGAAGGAAACTCAAGAATGCAGATACATAGTCCAAGGGCCAGAAAAGTACGTAAAAAGAAAGCCTTGGAAGGCATTTTGAGTCATCTTGGCAGCCAGTCTTGTTCTAGATGAGAACGCAGAGGTGGCCCGAATTTACCTTCCCATCAGTGGCTGGTGTTCTGCCTAAGACCTGCTTCACAATGGTCTCCTGATTCCCTTTGGGAAAATCCTCTTCCAATGACATCTTCTCCATGAGCCCATGACTCGTGTCTGTCATCTGAGCTACTCAGGAGGCTGAGATGTGAGGATTGTAGTTCAAAGCCAGTGTAGGGCAAGAAAGTCTGAGAGACTTAAAAATCTCTAATGAATCACCCAGAAAGCCAGAAGTGGAGCTGTGTGGCTCGTGGAGCTAGTGGTAGAGCACAAGCTTTGAGTGAAAAAGCTGAGACACAACATCCAGGTCCTGAGTTCAAGCCTCAGTACTGACACCAAAAAAATTTTAAGGTGATTTTATCATGATTTTTTTCCTATTTTCCTCAAATTGAAGCATCTCTCTGAACACCTGTTTCCTTTTCTCAAGTGTCTCATGGGAGGAACTCTGCTGATGATTTACTTTTCCCAGATTTCCCCGTTATGATGGTGCCATAAAAGCAGCCTTGGTGCTAGCCATCTTCTCAAGCATCTCACATCGAATAGTTCACTGTTGTTATCTCAGGCCCAACTTCTAGCCAATGTGAGGTGGAGGAGCAGAGGGAGGAAAGCCAGGGCTCTCCACCTGTCTGTGTCAGTGTCTTTGGTTGACAACATGCTGGTTTGAGAGATCTCAAGCATTTGAAGTAGGGAAAAAGTTCAGCATCATGTCTGACTGATAGAAGGTGCTCAGTCAGTAAAATGTCTTATTCCTTCTAGGACTGGCCATGTGGATTCACTGGAAGGCATTGCCAGCGGTTCTGTCAAGAGTTCTAGAATAAAGTTCATTTTCAACAGTGTCTTGCACAAATAGACACTGTAGAACATCCAAAGTCTTCTAATTAAATATGGAAGTGTGCCCTCCTTCCAGGGAAGGGGATTCTGAGTGAGAGGGAGGGGTGCAGAGAGTTCTGGGAGATTGTTTGAGTGACTGATGCTTAGGCTTCAAGCTATGGCACACAGGTGGCAAGGAGTCTGGTGCTAGCAGATGGGCAGCTTTCAGTGCAGGGTGTAGCTGATTCCTGCATGGACTGAGGGGGCCCTGACTGGATACAGAACGAGGCCATTTTCTCCTTCCAGTTCTCTGTATGGCGTGTTTCTTTATAACTGGGATGCAAAGGCTGACAATTCTGCCCGCCCCACCAGTGATAGCTGTTCCTAGCATGCATGTGCACACAGACATGCCCACCGTCAACATTTTCAGTATTCCATTCACCTTAGTATTGTCACCAGGGAACACAGTGTGGCTCCCAGCCATGGCAAAAATGAACATTGAGGGCTGGGAAGGTGGCTCAGTGATAGAGTGCTTGCCTGAGGCCCTGGGTTTGATTCCTCAGCACCACATAAGCAAAAAGAAAAAAGCTGGAAGTGGTGCTGTGGGGCAAGTGGTAAAGTGCTAGCCTTGAGCTGAAGAGCTAAGGGACAGTGCCCAGGCCCAGAGTTCAGGTCCCACGACAGGACTTCCCCCCCCTAAAAAATGAACATTGAGCCTGGTTGTCAGGGTCGCCTGGAGGAGGGGTGTGTGGCTTTTAAATGGAAGGTTGGGGTGGGGGAAATCACTTGGGGAAAAAATGGCAAGATGTTGGTTATGGGGACTGAAAGGAGGTACCCATCGCCTGGACAGGGGGGATGGGGAAAGAGAGCTACCTCTCCACATCAGGGAATTGTCTGTGGGCAAGGAAAGCTTCTGTCCCTTCTGCTCCCTGAGGGTACAAAGAGGCTCCCGATGACTTCCCTCTTCCTCCTTTTGTGGGTGCCCCAGTATTGGGGCTTGAACTCAGTGCCTAGGTGTTATCATTTAGATTTTCCTGTGCTCCAGGCAGCTGGTGCCTTACCATTTGAGCCAAAGCTCCGCTTTCAGATATATATATACACATATGTATTTATATCTGTATATATGTGTATATACATATGTACAAATACATGTATATGTATATATACAGATATATATTCAAATATATATTATGAAAACTTTATTTATTTAATATATTTTTGTAAAGATACTGTACAGAGGGTTACAGTTACATGAGTAAGGTAATGAGTACATTTCCCATGGAAGCATTGTTACTTCCTCCTCTGTTTTTCCCATACCATCCCTTCCCTCCCTACCGGCCCACTCCTCCCACCCCCCCCCAGAAGTTGTAAACTTCATTTTCAACACAATTTCTTGTACACCTCATTGTCACAATGGGTCAACCTGTATCTTTATTTCAGCATTTTGTTATTTCCCTTCCCTTCCCCAAATTAGAAAATTGTATATACAAGATGCAGGGCACTACAATCAATGAACCAGGGGTTATACCAATGGGGAAAGAACAGACAAAACAAACAAAAAAATCACATAGTACATTATACATACATTAAAATAACAGCAAGAAAGATAAAACCTCTTGTTTCCCTATCTTGGGGGGGGGGAGGCGGAGTTAATTTCACTTAGCATCATATTATATGGTCATATGACAGGCTTTTTTCTAACCTGGGCTTTGAACTAAGATCATCAGATCTCAGCTCAGATTAAAAGTGTGAGCCACCCATGCTTGGCTTTGCTCAGAATTTTTATCCCAAGGGTCTTCTGCCAGCTCTCATTTGTCTGGGGGAGGAGGAGACACCAGTGGGAAAAGGAATGTGAGCTTTTGGTGGAGGGGGCTAGTGAAGCTAGAACTTTCTGGAAGATGGAGTTCTTTATCTCCATCAGGGCTTCAATGCTTTGGACTTCCAGTATCCACAATCACTTTTTGGGGGGGCTGTAAGTGGGGATTGAACTCAGGGCCTGGATATTGATCTTTAGGCTAGCACTCTACTACATGAGCCATAGCTCCACTCCCATCATTTTGGTGTAAATTGGAGATAAGAGTCTTATAAATTTTCCTGCTTAGGCTAGCTTTGAACCTTGAGCCTCAGATCTCAGTTTCCTGAGTAGCTTGGATTACAGGCCTGAGCCACCAGTGCCCAGCTTACAATGACTGTTTAGTGAGAGGTAGCTATAGGCAGCCTGTAGGTAGATGACTTGTTAGATGGGTTTGGTTTAGTACCAGCGAATTGTTCCTGGAACTTAAGCTTGGAGCTTGGGTGCTGTCCCTGAGTTTTTGTGCTCCGGGCTGCTGCTCTATCACTTGAGCCTCAAGTCTACCTCCAGCCTTTTGGTTAATTGGAGATGAGAGTCTCATGAATTTTCAGGATGGCTTTGAATCATGGTCCTCAGATCTCAGCCTCCTGAGTAGCTAGGATTACAGGCATGAGCCACTGGTGCCTGACTTAAAAATGAGATATTTTCACATGCAATTCACATGTGTTTCTGGCTCCTCTGGGACACCAGATTTTTTTGATAACATTGGTCTTTTTTTGCCAGTCCTGGGGCTTGAACTTAGGACACTGTCCCTGAGCTTCTTTTGATCAAGGCTAGCATGCTACCACTTGAGCCATGGCACCACTTCCGGCTTTTCTATTTATGTGGTACTGAGGAATTGAACCCAGGACTTCATGCATGATAGGCAAGCACTCTATCATTAAGTCACATTTCAAGCCAATATTGATCCTTATACGTCTTCAGTAGTATACTATGAGAAATTGGTTTGTGTGTGTGTGTGTTTGTGCATGCATGCATGTGTGTGCATATGTGTGTGTACATATGAATGAGTATACACCTTGCTTTGCACTTGCCCAGAGCTCTCTAGTTCCAGACCTCTTGACCTGTCTAGCCATTTTAATACTTGATGGCCCAATCATTTATGACACCTGATCCAGGCAATCATTTAACCTTAGAAGTAAGTACATGAGGCCCAGATAAGGTGTGTGACTTTATCAGAGTCACACAGCCTCCTCCACAGACAGAGTAGGCATTGTTTACATAATATGAAGTGGCCCTGTGGCTCAAGTGGTAGAGTGCCAACTTTGAGCAAAAGAAACAAAAAGTGCAAGATCCTGAGTTCAAATCCTAGTACTGACACAAAAGACAAGGCTTTCTCTGCATCTCTATGTTATGGCATCTCATTTACCTCAGAGATGATCGTTGTTAAGATTCCTGAGTGCTTACTTCAACATTTTATTTGGATGAATCTAATAAATTCTTTCTCCCCCAGTATTTTAACACAACAGTAATTAGGCCACTCATGGTGTGTGCAGACCTCTTCAATTTTTGCTTAACATTTTTGCTTTCATTTCAGCACACAGGACTCTTTCATTTATCTCTTTTTTTGGCCGGTTGTGGGGCTTGAACTCTGGGCCTGAACACTGTCCCTCAGCATTTCAGCTCAAGCCAAGTGCTCTACCACTTGAGCCACAGTGCCACTTCTGGTTTTCTGGTGGTTTATGGAAGATATGCCAGCCTAGGCTGGCTCTGAACTGTGACCCTCAGATCTCAGCTTCCTGAGTAGCTAGGATTACAGGTGTGAGGCACTGGCACCTGGCTTTATTTATCTTTGATGGTTGCTTATGACAGATGAACGTAGGCTATTAGTCAGGACCAACAAAGTTAATCCACTAAGAAGCACAGACAAGAAACTTCTTAGATTTTGTGGATCCTAGGATCTCTGGACCTACTCTTCTTCCTTCCTCTTCTTTTGAACACTGCTTTAACAATGCAAGGATTATCACTAGCTCACACCAACAGTCTGATGGGGCTACTACCTCTGGTCTCAAATCACAGCTCATTTACTCAGGCCTAAGGTAGAAAAAACAAAATGTATCTACCAGACACTTTGGGGACACATTTCAAGCAAAATCGTGACCAGTCTTGCCTCAACCTTTGCATCTATGAGTAAGAGAAGAAATCATGTGGAGACAGTGATTCACAGACTCCGGGCTATTCAGTGGGTACAGCAGAGCTGCTGGAAGCTCTTCAGTCATTCCTTCAGAGAGCTCTGTCCATTGTGATGAAGATTTGTCCCCTGCTAGAGGCTTACCTGGAACTTGTCTTGGAATACAAAATTGGAAAGACTCACCATTTTCTCAATTTGAGAGAGAGGCTCAGAGCATAGCCGCACCCCTCCCCCCAATGCTGCTTTATCACTTTCCTCCTTTTTTTTTTTTGGTACCACTTCTGTTGTTCACAGTCTTTGGTGATAGCCCTGCTACCCACACTTTTAGGGCCAGTGAGTGGATCCATGTGGAATGGAGGGGAAAGGAGTTGTTTCATCACTTTGGAGGCTTCTGGCTACCATGAACAGAACCCTGTGGCACAAATGAATTTAAATAAACAACATCAGATATATACCACGTGCAGGTACAGAAGGAGGGATGTGTCAAGATAAGACGCAGACAGTAGCTGGGTGGGGATGCATCATGGTTTATTTTGGCATATCTATTCAACATATTAAGTCCATCTTTGGGAATAAGATGGTGGCCTTGCTCTAGGAGACATTGTCTGCTGTTGCTTCACAGAGACAGGAAACTTCTCCCCTCCTCCCTTACACCCTTGACATGCATTCCCTCATTCGCCAGAACTGCATCACCTGGCCAATTGCTGAGCCAATCATTGATAAGAGGAATTTAGAAAACAAGCCCTGGCTGAGAAAAATTCTCTGGGGTTGAACAGATAGCTGTTTGGGCTGCCACTGCCCTTTTTAAAAATTCACTGTGTATTTTTGTTTGTCAAGCAGATCACATCTGGGACACTGGCAGAGAGGAAAGTGGGTAGAACTTTTCTTCTTCAGGGGAGAGATAGGGAGAGTTCTTTCTCTGCAAATCCCTTATCTGAGCAAACCTAGGTCCTGGGAATGAATGGACTCGGAGGAAGGCATTAGAGTGACAGGGAGGAAGAGGAAGAGGTGTAGCTTCAGAGTGAAGCCCGCCTCCTACTTCCTTTTCCATCTTTCTTTACTTTTTCTTCTTCTAAAGTTTCTGTTCTCTGCAGAGACCCAAGCATCCAGAATAGAAGCTCCCAATAGATTTATCTACTCATTTATCCTTCTCTGGGAACAATTGCTTTGTTAGCAGTGAAAAGATTTTTTCACCCAATCTTTGTTTTCACCCTTGTGGGCTTTCTGCTTATTATTGGTTGTTTTTTTTGTTGTTTTGTTTTGTTTTCTTGCTTTTCCTTTTTGTACCAGTCCTGGACACTGTCTCTGAATTATTTTTTGCTCAAGGCTGGCACTCTACCACTTGAGTCACAGCTCCAATTCTGGTGGTTTCTTTTGTTAAATTTTTTGGGGGGGTCCGGTCATGGGGCCTGAACTCTGGGCCTGGGTGCTGTCCCTCAGCTCTTCAGCTCAAGGCTAGTGCTCTACCACTTGAGCCACAGTGCCACTTTCTGGCTTTTTTTCTTTTTGCTTATGTTGTGCTTAGGAATTGAACCCAGAGCCTCAGGCATGCAAGGCAAGCGCTCTACCACTGAACCACCTTCCCAGCCCTGGTGGTTTCTTTTGGTAGTTAATTAAAAAGAAGAGTCTCACAGGCTTTCCTACCCAAGCTGGCTTTGAACTGCGATCCTTAGATCTCAGCCTCCTGAGTAGTTAGGATGACAGCGGTGAGCCACAGGCTCCTGGCTCTGCTGATTATATTTTAAGCTTAAAATGGAAAAGCTTCTCTTTGAAATCTTCGCTTATGTGTCAAATGTCACTGGAGAGTTGGAACCAATTTACCATGTGTTTATATCATTTCATTCATTCCCTAATGCATTAATTCATTCATAATCCTGTAATATCATAAGCACAAGTCCAATGCTGGCCCTTCTTTCTTGCCATAGGGGGGATTTGGGCATGCCCTTTGAGGCCAGACTCCCAGGAGAGTCAAATGAAGAAATACCAAGGACTGAGGCAAGTACTGAGAAATATAGTCCCCAAATTCCTTCCATGGAATTTTGCTCCAGAATCCATGCTGCCTAAATCCTGGAATAGGTCACCTGCCTAATCTTGTTTCACAGACAAAGTTGGCACAAGTCAGCTGATGCTTTCTGTTGATCTCTCCTCCACATCTTCAGGAAGGAGACCACATAATTACATGACCAGAAGATCATGTGACCGTGTGACCACACGTCTCTTTCGCTGCTCCAAAGATAGCAGACACGTGGGATGGGGAACCACATTGGTTTCTGCATCAGGCTGACTCATTCCTTCTGTCTCTACTCCTTTCCAGCATCACAAATCTTGAGATAATGTTTGCTTGTTCTTCAGTTTTCTGGTCTACCTAATGGGAACAAAGATAATGTTTACCTCACAGGGTGATTGCAAAGCTAACTCATGGGAAGTCTCTGGTCTAGGCCCTGCCTCTAACAGTGCTCAATACACTGTATTCTTTTTCCTATCTGAAAGTGTATTTTGGTCCCAAACAGTACTATTTTCATAAGCAGAGAAGCATGATCATATGCTGTTGCTGTTCAGAAGGAGGTCATCAGCAAAAGGTTGTTGCTCAGACTGGGTCTCTCTCCTGCTTGGGGGCTCGAGTTGTTTGGTCACCCCATGCCTGTCGCTCCCTCAACATGTTAGAATTGAGCTGCATGTCTCACTTTGAACTATGATTATTGCCAGTAAACACTGGGCATAAACTGCATTGGAAATGATTCTTGAAGAGTTTAGTGGGACAGAAAATACACAAATGCAGAACATAGGCAACTAGACTAAGAGCCTTGACCATTGCCAAATGTAGAGTAGCAAAGAGATCAAGGAGAAAACTCCATGATTATTTCATCCACATGAGTCTCTCTGCCTTCGCTTGTGTGTGTGTGTGTGTGTGTGTGTGTGTGTGTGTGTGTGTGTGTGTGTTTAAAAGAGACAATATTATGATGATATTATATTGTGCTATAGATCCCCCAGATTAGTACCCACAGACGGTTTTGCTTGACCCACAGAAGATTTTAGACTTTCAAATTAGTTTGTCAGGTCTGGTGCCTGTGGCTCACACATGTCATCCCAGATACTCAAGAGGCTGAGATCTGAGGATCAAGGTTCAAAGCAAGCCTGAGCAGACCAACTGGAGAGGCTCTTATCTCCAATTAATCAGCAAAAAAGACAGAGGAAGAGGTGTGGTTCAAGTTGGTAGAGCACCAATCTTGAATTTTTTAAAAAGCTAAATCAGAGCATGAAAACCTGAGTTCAAGTTTCAGTGCCCACTACCACACACAAATTAGTTTTCAACATTTAAAGAATAGATGGTTTCATTCTGCATCTGGAGGAATAGATAGCTGGAGTTGAAAATTGCTACCATTAAAAAATGTCATTCTAGCTGGGAGCTGGTGGCTCACATCTGTAATCCTAGCTACTCAGGGGGCTGAGATCTGAGGATCTCGGTTCAAAGCAAGCCGGGGCAGGAAAGTCTGTGAGACTCCTATCTCCAATAAACCACCCGAAAACCGGAAGTGGCGCTGTAGCTCAAGTGGTAGAGCGCTAGCCTTGAGCTGAAGAGCTGAGGGACAGCGCCCAGGCCCAGAGTTCAAGCCCCATGACTGACAAAAAAAGAAAAAACATCCTTGTAATTATAAAATAAATGATGCACAGAGGGGTTACAGTTCCATAAGTCAAGTCATGAGGACAATTCTTCTTAGCCAGTGGTCACCCCTTCCCATGCTCTCTTGCAGTGTTTCCTCCACTCCCATCTCCACCAGTAAGTTGGATAGTTCATTTAAAAGTGTCCATTGAGTACTGTTACAGCATTGGTTCACCCTTTGTTCCTCCATTTCTATGCCTCCAACTTCCCACCATTTGAAAGGCCAGAAAGGTGATTGGGGGGGGCAGGGGAAAGGGGGCGCTACATTTCCTGGAACTTCATCTCCACTCACCCATATGGCTCAGTGGAGTTTGCTGCCTGCATCCCTGAGCAGATCATCTGCTTAGCATGATCCAGATTCTTCTGAGGGTTCTAACTACAGCAAGGCTTGCTCCATTCTTCCAGCCAAAAGGGGAAATAAAGGCAGATTGATATTTTCCTGTCTGTCTGACATTTCACCCCCTGTCCCAGAAAGAATGTGTATCATTAACTTTATTGATCATAACAGCCATTATTTAGTAGAATTTAGGATGATTTCAGCACCTTCTCTCAATGGATTCTTTTGAATTGTAGGCATTAACTTCTCCCACTTGGTAGAAGAGGAGACAGAAGTTCAAAGAAGCTAAGGAATTTACTGGGCCAACCTCTGATGCAGATTGACTGACAAAACACAACCCCCTGCCCTGGAACATTAAGTAAATATGATAAACTGTACTTCTCTTCTGTTCTTTATCATATCTAAACTGCTACAGGCAAAAGAAATAATAATCCTTGGAGAAGTATAAGATGTTATAGTTGTCTAAAATGGTTCTCATATGGGGCTGGGAAGGTGGCTCAGTGGTAGAGTGCTTGCCTGCATGCATGAGACCCTGTGTTCTATTCCTCAGCACCACATAAGCAAAAAGAAAAAAATCTGGAAGTGGTGCTGTGGCTTAAGTGGTAGAGCGCTATCCTTGAGCTGAAGAGCTGAGGGACAGCGCCCCGGCCCAGAGTTCAGGCCCAACGACCAGACCCAAAATTTAAAAAAATGGTTCTCATACAACAAAAAGAGATGACTATAAGGTCAACAATTAAATTAAAACAATCCTTTGAAAGACTCATATTACTTAAAGAATAACCTAGATAATCATGTATTTACTACTGAAATTAAGTTTTGAATGTATAAAAATGGCACTGAAGCAATAGAGAATGGCCCTAGTTCTCTCTAACCAAATAGACTTAGGGTCCCATATGCAGTTCCCCCAAGAGATAGACAATAACGAATAAACAAACATGCAGAGAATCACAGGAATTTGCACACACAAAGATGGAAAATCTCAAAGTCCACCCCCTGACCCCTCATGGCAGTGCTGTTAAGCATTGAAAGGGGCCCACTGCTTGTGTCTTCAGGAACACCAGCCAATCTCAAAAGGCAGACACAGAAAACTCCCATAGCACTGGACACAGACCGGGCAGAGACCAAGACCAGAGACCAGGCACAGCAACACCCAGTCAGAGACAGCTCCCACTGCCCCACTGCTCAGCCCACAATTGATATGAAGGAACATAGTGGCCTACCAACCTGAAATCTGCAACAATAGATACAGAAATCTGCCACAGCACTGACAGTCATCCAAAACCAGTTCTAGGATCAGTAAGTATCAGGCTGGAGCCACTCACCCCACACAGGAGACCAGTACTGCAGCACTGGTTAGTGACCCACAGAGGTTGATCTGGACCTCTCTCCCTGCTAAGAAGGAACAACACACTTGAAGCACACAAAGAGGCCTGAGCCCTTCCATATTCCCACCACCCCAACTGCTGGCTTCCAGTGGAAGGCTACAGGAACTCCAACTAGACAGGTGCTAGGACCCTGTATCCCCCATAGCACTGGCTATCCAGAGAAAGGTCAGTGTGAGAACCAACGTTCACTCACCCACAGGGACATGCCCCCTCATCCCAGAGTAGTCCAAATCTCGGCCCTCCCTAACAGACAAGTCAGGCACTGGTAGAGGGCTCTCCTGTCAGAAAACACAAACATGTGTGCTAACCAGCCACCTGTAGAGCATTTCCACCAGGAACAGCCAAGTGAATGCATGCACCAGCCCTATACAGGAGTGCAAGCTGCCTAGGTGCCAAACCCTGACGAGAACTGCAGGCCCATTAAACATTTGCAGGTCAAATCACAGGTACATGCTGTCCACCAACAGAGCACACCCTTGTTGGTAGCTGCAGCACTGAACCCTGCCAGGACCCACTGGTCCCTGTCTGGAACTGCAAAAAGAGTAAATGTATGAGTAACAGGCAGAGCACATGTAAACACATACAAGATGCACCAGACCAACTGCTGGTCACTTGTTGGAAGAGAACCAACCCAGGGCCAAGGCACAAAAAAAGCCCTGTGCACAGTGAGGACCCCAATCCTTCTGAAGCCAATGCCTAACCCAGACTCCTGAAGCTAACTTCAGTCCCCGCTGCAGACCAGACCAAGCTCCTTTCAGTTATCCCAGGGCTGATTATGCACACAGGTGCTAGCCAGCTTGGGGACCCTGCTTCAGTTACCCTACCCAGTGTAAACCAGCCCAGGCAAAGTGAAGGCTGTTGGTACCTGACAGGCAAAAATTGGGCCAACAGACAAAGATTAGACTACAGCACCGACAATCCCTGAACCCAAATGCATATACCAAAAGGAAAGATTACAAGAGTCATGGACAGTCAAGAAAACAAACCAAATCCAAAAGCCAGCAGCAATCCAGGAAAGAACTACAGTAACAAGGAAGAAGAAATGGAGGACAAAGGAACCAGTAAAGAAATGATGGCCAAATTGGCCAATGAAATAAAAGGGAAGATGGAAAAGCAATTTCAAGAACACAAAAAGAAATATCAAAGAAATTCCAACACTTCAAAAAAGATACAGACAAAAATAGACACAGTATATACCTCATTAAAAGATAGAATTAACAATGAGACCTGATATAGGAACCATAAGTTGTCAATTTCCACAATGCAAACCATAATGGAAGCTATAGGTAACATAATAAGTGAGATGGAAAATAGAATATCAGGAGTTGAGGATAAAACAGAGAATCTGGAACAGCAATTAATAGGTATGGAAAAAAGAACTCAAAAATTACCAAAAGGAAATCCAAGAATTGGCAGAAAAAGCCAAGAACTCAAATCAACATATAAACTGGGATAGGTGAGATGGAAAAATTTCAAAAGAGTAATGGAACACCTATTCAATAAGATCATTACAGAAAATTTCCCCAATCTTAAGAGAGAAAATCTCACCTGCATAACAGAAGCATATAGAACACCTAGTAGACACGATCCTAGAACACTTCTATACATATCATAGTAAAACCATTAGACCTGAGTAGCAAGGAACTGATTTTAAATGCCACAAAATCAAAGAAGGAATTACATTACAATGGAAAAATCAAAATCGCTGAGGACCTTTCCACATAAACCCTCAATGCAAAGAGCCTGATAATGTAGTTTCCAACAACTGCCTACTCAAATTGGTGTACCCAGAGAAGCTATCGAAATGAAAACCTTTCATGACAAAAATTAAAGAAATTCATGAACACTAAACCCACACTGCAAAAAATAATAAAAGAAGAATAAAATCTGAAGAAAACAATTAAGATCAGGGAATCATATCAGACAGAAATCACTAGAAGATCAATTTAGTAAGTGCAGGGAAAGGAAAGAAGCAACAAGAAAACAAGAAAATGGCAGATAACATAACACATCTCTCTCTAATAATCCTAAACATTAACACACTCAAATTCTCCAATCAAAAGAAAAAGAACTACAGACTGGCTCAGAAAAGAAGATCCATGGGGGAGTTAGGGGGTGAGGGGAGATGGGAAGGAATGGGAAGGGATGGGAAGGGGAAACAAAGGAGGAGGCAACAATACTTGATAATAAATGTACTCATTACTTTGCCCATGTAATTGTAACCCCTCTGTACAGTATTTTCACAATATAAATAAATAAATAGCAAAAAAAGAAAGAAAACAAGATCTATTAATTTATTGTCTCCAAGAGACCCATCTCACAGCCAAAGTAAAAACAAACTCCAAGTCATGTTATGGAAAAGATCTTCCACCCAAATGTACCCTGTAAGAAGGCAGTAGTCACCATATGGATATCTGATAAAAAACAGACTTCTCATTAAAATCAGTACAAAAAGACAATGTAGGTCCCTACATATTAATAAAGGGAATGATCCATAAAGAGAAAATCATAGTGGTCAACGTCTGTGCACCAAACAATAGCGCATCTAAATGTGTTAAACAAAAACTCTTGGATTTACAGAACAAGAAAGACCCAAACAAAATAATAGTGGGAGAGTTTCACACTCCATTCTCACCAAAGGACAGGTCAATCAAACAAAACAAGCCAAGAAGGCTCTGAACTAAATGACACCATAACCTCTTCTCAGTAGCTTGTGGAACATTCTCCAAAATAGATAATTTTATAGTTCACATAAAGAACCTAAACAAATAAAGAGAATTGACATAATCCCTTGCATCCTATTAGACCATAGTGGAATTAAACTAGTTTGTAAGAACAAAGCATACTGTAGAAATTAGTCAAATACAGGGAGGCTGAACAGCACACTACTGAGTAAGACCTGGGTCACAGAAGAAATTAGAAAGTTCTTCCAATTCAATGAAAATGGAAACACATCACAACAGCACCTCTGGGATACAGCAATAACAGTGCTGAAGGGAAAGACCTAAGCATAAAGAAAACAGAAGCAGCTCAAGTAAATAATCTCATGATATAATTAAAATTGCTAGAAAAGGAAGAAAAAAGTTAAATCTAAAGGGAGAGAGATGTTAAAAAAGGTTATGGCAGAAATCGAGATAGAAATTTTTTAAATATACCTGAAATTAATACAACAAAAAGCTTCTTCTTTAAAAAGTGATTAAATTGACAGACCACTTGTGAGGTTACCAAAAATGAAGAAGGAGGAGGAGGAGGAGGAGGAGGAGGAGGAGGAGGAGGAGGAGGAGGAGGAGGAGGAGGAGGAGGAGGAGGAGGAGGAGGAGGGGAGACAAAACAACAAGATCTGGGATGCCACATGAAAAATTACAAAGTAGGCTTCATCCCACAGATGCAAGAAACATACACAAGATATATACATACATACCTACATGCCACATATGCAAATCCATAAATGCAATTCAGCACATCAACAGAGCCAAGATCAAGAACCACATGATCATCTCAACCGATGTACAAACAGCCTTTGACAAAATCCATCCACTCCTATTCAAAGAATATAAGGCACTTATATTCAAAGAACAGAAGGAAAATTCTTTAAAGCAACAAAAGTAATATATCATAGACCAACAGCCAAAAGAATACTACATGGGGAAAAACTAAAACCATTTTCCCTAAAATCAGAAACAATGCATAGATGCCCACTTTCTCCATTCTGCTTCAATATGGTTACAGGATCCTTAGCCAGAGAAGTAAGGCAAGAAAAGCACATTCAAGGGATCCACATAAGGACAGAAGAAATGAAACTATCCTTATTTGCAGATGACATGCTGTTATACCTGAAGGACCCCAAATACTCCACTCCCAAACTCATAATAGACCACTTCAGCAAAGTAGCAGGATACAAAATTAATCCACAAAAATGAGCAACCTTTGTGTATGCCAACAATGCTCAAGCAGAAAGGGAAATCATGAAAACAACACAATTTGCAATAGCCTCAAATATATATATATATATATATATAGGAATTAACCTAACCAAAGATGTAAAAGATCTATTTAGTAAAAACTATATACATCTAAAAAAGAAATCAGACACTAGGAAAGTGAAAGACCTCTCATGTTCTTGGAGAGGTACAATCAATATTGTGAAAAAGGCTATACTGCCAAGCACCAGTAGCTCACACTTGTAATCCTAGCTACTCAGGAGGCTGAGATCTGAGGATCACAGTTCAAAGCCAGCTCAGGCAGGACCAAGGCCCCGAGTTCAAGCCCCATGACCAACCAAAAAAAAAATGAAAAAAAAATGGCCCAATAATATAAACATTCAATGAAATCCCCACCAAAATCCCAATGGTGTTCTTTACTGAAATAGAGAAAACAAATAAAAAAATTCATGTGGAACAACAAAAGACCTAAAATAGGCAAAGAAATTCAAGTTCTACAAGGAGCCATGGTAATAAAAACAGCTTGGTATTAGTACCAAAATAGAACCAAAGACCAATGAGATTAGAAGACCTAGAAATAACACCACATACTTTCAGTTATCTGATATTCAACAATGGATCCAAATACATACAGTAGGGAAAACATAGCCTCTTCAACTATTGGTGCTGGAAAAACCAGGAAGCCACATGCATGTTTGTCAACATGCACTAACATCAATTCAAAATGGATTAAAGACCTCAACCTCAGACTCAAAACTCTGAAACTACTGTAAGACAGTGTAGGAGAGACTTTAGAACTTATAGGCTCAGGCAGGAATTTCCTAAATCAAATCCCAGGGGAACTACAGATTGGAGAAAGACTGGACAAATGAAAAGACATAGGTACTAAACAAGGAAGACAGCCAATCAATTGGGAAAAATCTCTACCAGCAATACATCAGACAAGGCCTAATATTCCATATAAACAGGGAACTCAAGAAACTAAGCCCCTCCCAAGTCTAATAAACCAATCACTAAATGGGCAATGGACCTCAAAGGAGGTTTCTTAGAATACAAGGTAAAAATGGCAAAGAAACTGTCATCCCTGGCCATAAAGGAGATTTAAATCAAAACAGTCCTGAGATACCATCTCACCCCAGTTAGACTGGTCAATATTCTGAATTCAGACAAAAACAAATGCTGGCGGGGATGTGGAGAAAAAGGAACCTATTGCACTACTGGAGGGTGTAAACTAATACAACCACTCTGGAAAGCAGTCTGGAGGTTCCTCAAAAAACTAAACATAGACCTTCCCAAAATCCAGCCATACCACTCCTAGGCATTTACTCTGAGCATCATGAACCAGAATATGAACAGGATACCTGCACATCCAAATTCATTGCTGCAATATTCACAACCTCCCACAAGAAGCACTCAGATGTCCCACAACAGATGAATGGATACAAAAAATGTGGTACCTATAGCCAATGGAATTTTAAACAGCCATTACAAAGGATAAAATAATGGCATTTGTAGGGGAATGGATGTAACTAGAACAAATCATGTTGAGCAAGGTAAGCCAAGATTATGGAGACAAAAGGTGCATGAGCTGGGCGTCAGTGGCTCACGCCTGTAATCCTAGCTACTCAGGAGGATCACAGTTCAAAGCCAGCCCGGGCAGGAAAGACTGTGAGACTCCTATCTCCAATAAACCACTAGAAAAATGGAAGTGGCGCTGTAGCTCAAGTGGTAGAGCACTCGCCTTGAGCTGAAGAGCTGAGGGACAGCGACCAAGCCCAAAGTTCAAGCCTCATGACCAACAACAGCAACAAAAAAGGTGCATGTTCTCTCTGATATGCAGATGTTAGATTTAAAGCACAACAAGATATGATCAAGTATACAGGGTTCTAGACACAGATATATAGTGAGACCAAAAGAGGATAGCCTTAGGAGAAAAGCACCAAAATGTAATACACAAGCAGCTCTTCATATATATATATATATATATATATATATATATATATATATATATATATATATATATATATATGTATATATATATGTATATATATATAAATCATAGACATATATATAAAATCATACACATATTGAAAAGAACTCCAAAGAAAACAAAGGACCTTTTCTTAATTTGTCTTATCATTTTTAGATGACTCTATTTTTTTACCTCATATATGGTGTATTCACATGCATATGTGAAAGAAGGTGGGGACAGAGCACAGAATCAGTGGAAGACAAGTAAAAATAGATAGCAGTGGGGCTCATCAACTGCATTGGACATTGATGTAAGTGAACCAAGCAACTAGTGGAGGAGATGGAAAGAAAGGCAAGAGAGAATGAGGGAACAGATGATACTAAGGAAAAGGAAAGAAATGTACTTATCACCTGACATATGTAAATGTAACCTCACTGTATATCACATCTAAAACATCAATAAAGTAATTTTTTAAAGCTATGTATAATGGGGAATGGTAATACTCAGCACTGTGGAGGCAGAAGCAAGGGGACTGCAAGTTCAAAGCCATCTCTACAGTAAAATTTTTTGTCTCAAAAAAACAAAAAAAGGATATGGATGTTACAGGTCTTGATAGACCATGTGAGGTTCTGGGTTAGATCTCTAGCACAAAACAAAACAAAACAACAACAACAAGAACTAGTCTTTGTATAATTAATTTACAGTGATAATTACTGAAAGAAATGGCCTATATAGGGCTGGGAAGGTGGCTCAGTGGTAGAGCGCTTGCCTTGCATGCATGAGGCCCTGGTTTCGATTCCTCAGCACCACATAAGCAAAAAGAAAAAAAACCCGGAAGTGGCACTGTGGCTCAAGTGGTAGAGTGCTAGCCTTGAGCTGAAGAGCTGAGGGACAGCGCCCAGGCCCAGAGTTCAGGCCCCACGACTGGACCCAAAAATAAATAAATTAATTAAAATGCCAAAAAATATTAAAAAAAAAGAAATGGCCTATATAAATAAAAACCAAGAAAGAAACCAACTAAAATGGTGCACAATAGAATCTGGCAGGGGGGAAAACTACAAAGGAAACATCACATCTGCAAAATCTGGTTTCAAGAAACATTAGTATGTATAAAAATCTTCAATATATAATTAATTTTTTAAAAAAGTTTTTAATTCCTCCTAAAACCTCTAGACCAAATTTTTTTTTCACTGAAGAATTCTGTCAGGTGATTTTGACACAGTAAATAATTTTACAATAAATGATGTCCTAGGAGTTGGCACTTGTAGTTATAAAATGTGGCTTGGGAAAATTGGGAGGGAGCAGAGGAAGGGGTGATATTGTCCAAAAGAAATGGACTCATTAATTGCCTTATGAAATTGTAACCATTCTGTACATCAACTATATAATTATAAAAATATTTTTAAATATGCCAAGTTAAAAAAAAAACCTCATAGGTCTAAACATAACCCACAAACTACAACACTTTAAATGAAAGCACATGAAACTTCATGTATTTGTGTTGCTTTGAAAATGACCTCTGTGTACACTTTAGTGGGGTTTTTTGTTTGTGGTTTTAGTTTTGTCTTTGGATTGTTGTTCTTCATCACTGATGTCATGAAGCTTGGACTCAGCCTGGGTGCTGTCACTGAGCTCTTTAGTTCGAGGATAGTGGTCTACCATTTTGAGCCACATCTCTAATTTCAGGTTTTGAGGACTGTTCATGAGTGCGCCACTAGCACCCGGCTACACTTCGGATTTTATTATTTTTTGTCGGTTGTGGGCCTTGAACTTTGGGCTTGGGTGTTGTCTCTTCAAAATTCTACCACTAGAAACAGGGTCAATTCCGGTCTTCTGAAGATTATAGTCTTACGGACTTTCTTGCTGGCCAATACTAATACTGTGTCTTTGAGAAATCATTAACGACAGCCCGAGATTTCTATAGGTAACAAAGGCCTGGATATTTTTTCATGACAAGTTGATTAAAGACAAAGCATTGGGGAAGCTTTACAGATATTTAAGAAAAGGACACAAAACACCATCTCTAGAAAGATGGCTTACATTTACATTTTCATTCTAAGAAGGCACCCTCTAAAACTTCCTTTCTATTCATAAAGTACAAGTAATTCCATCAAAAGATAGCAGCAGCACATAAATAGTCTGCAATATGATACAAAAACAGCAAAGATGTAAGCCATAACATATTATGTAAAGAACTGAAAATATTCAAACAAGACCAAGAAAAATGATCCCATTTACACTATGTATCTCCTATAAGCTTACTTATAGTACAGCATTATATGGGCCAACCTTGTCTATCTGCTTGTTTTCATTGCCAATTAGGCAGAAAATAGCCACAAGTGAAGGTGTGATACAAGAGGTAGACCTCAAGCCTTTAACAAAAAGCCAAGTAAGAAAAGCAAGTTCCTGACTTCAAACCCCAGTACTAGCACAAAAAATAAAATAAAACTATTATTATCTCGATGAAAATAATAGGGAAGGTAGTGCCATTACATCAGCATTTTAGAGCTTAAATATAAATAAATTGATGTTATTTAAATGAAATTATGAATGTATATGGAGGAAACAGAGATTATGTTTTCTAACTGTGGAGTCAGGGAGGAACTTTAAAGCAAAATGTAAATATCAGAAACAAGAAAAAAAGATGGACTAATTTTGGCATAAAATAGTATGTTGGTATATATCACTAACAAAAACTAGAATAACATATTTGAAAAAAAATAATCTGCAACATATTTGATAGGTAATATATGTTGTAAAAATATTTTTAAGCTTTCAGATGCAGAGTGGTAGCTCAACAAAATGAAGCTGGAAATTGAAATATAACAGGGGAAAGTAAAGGGGAGGAGTGTAAATGAATGAAGAGTGGGTAGTAATGGCAGTATGCAGTGATAATATTCAATGCATATCCTATGAAATGAGGAAAGTTGAAGAAATGGCTTGGGTTGGTGAGAGGGAGGTGGTAGAATGATGATAGGATTGATATTGAGTAAGATACTTTGTACTTATAAACTGGTACATTGACAGATAAACCCTTTGTACAACTACTTGAAGATAATCAAAATATAAAAAACAAAAAAAATTTAGCTGGGTGCCAGTGGCTACAACTGTAACTCTAGCTTCTTAGGAGGATTTGAGTATTGAAGCCAATCTGGGCAGGAAAATCCATGAGATTTTCACCTCTAATTAATCACCAAAATGTCAGAAATAAAAGTTCTGGCTCAAGTGGTAGAGCACTAGCCCCAAGCAAAAAGAGTTCAAAAATAGTGCCCAGACCCCATTGTTCAAGCCCTGTACCAACAGACACACACACACACACACACACACACACACACACACACACACACACACACACACACACACACACACACACACACACACACACACACACACAAATGTCTCAAAACTCACTAAAAAGAAATCTTCCTAGGCTGGTAGTAGTGACTCACACCTCTAATCCGAGCTACTCAGCTTGATATCTGAGGCACTTAGTTCAAAGACAATCCAAGCAAGAAGATCCTTGAGCCTTATATGTAAATAAATAATAAAAAACCAGAAGAGGGGCTGTGGCAATACACAATACAGGCACAAAAGGCAAAACAAAACTTGTTTCAGTCAAATAACATCATATATTATACTCAGAGTAATATAAATTGTCAAAAAGACCTTTTGAAAATATATACAAAAAGCACTAAAAGTACTAGTACCCTTTAACCCACTGGCTGTAACAAAACAATAAAAGAGAGGCAATTGATAAGCTAAGATGATGTTTACCATGCTAATTCATAACTTAAAAAGTGAAGAAACATATAAACTAGCTAGTAGGTGATTGAATAATACAATACTTTTTATCATGACATTCAGACATACAATGTTAGTCTACGTATATATTTATGTAGATAGATGATAAATAGCTAGATAGGTAGATATATGAGCAGAAATATATTTGCTGCTAATTATTCAATATTAAAAGCCTCCACAAGCATTTATATATTCCTATTCTAAGTTCTTGTCTCCTGCCTCAACATAAAAGGAAAATAAACATCCATAACTAGCATTTTACTTTTACAGGAACTGAGCACAATCTTCTCAAACAGGTCACTCCATCTTTCACCACACAGTCAAGCCCTCTACTTTTTAAATTTACATATCTCCTTTTTAAATTTGAGGCTAGAATTCTTACACTTCTCCCCCCTCCTCTCTCGTGACAACTAAAAGTGTAAATGGTCATCATGTTTTTAAATACGCTCATTGAAGCCAGGACCCAATCACCTTCTTAGTCTTACTTTATTTCCATTCTTTTTGTTGTTGTTGTTGGTCATGGGGCTTGGATGCTGTCCCTCAGCTCTTCAGTTCAAGGTTAGCACTCTTAACACTTGATGCACAGTGCCACTTCCAGTTTTCTGAGTGGTTTATTGGAGATAAGAGTCTTATGGCCTTTCCTGCCTGGGTTGGCTTTGAACCGTGATCCTCAGATCTCAGCCTCCTGAGTAACTAGGATTACAGGTGTGAGCCACCAGTGCCCAGCCTCACTTTATTTCCAAAAGAAAGCTTCCAGCTCTCAAAGCAGAGCCTTATACAAAACATGTACCAAATAAATTTATTCCATTAACATTTTCTATGTACTTACTGCATGACAGCAGGACAATACAATACTGTGTTTGGATCTCAAAAATCATGAAATATGTTCATGTATAAATATGACTAGTGCTTGGGAAAATTGGGAAGTGGAGTAGAAGTATCAATAGGTTATTGATATATTATTATCCTCACAATAGTATGTATATTAGCTCAAATTCCCAAAAATAGCTCAACAATGTCTTATGCATGTTTTAAATATTTGATAACAATATGTCTATATAAATATATCAAGTATCAATAGATATTTGGGAATAAGAGAGGTAAAATAGAGAAAAAAGGCTTTGATTAACCTAGACATAAACAATAAACAAGTACTACTATACTGAAGCCTGTATCTTGAGAGGTGGAGATTAACACTGTCAAATTCAGATTCACCATACATCTTCCAAGAATACAATTCTGAAGATATATAAGCAAAAGTTATGGTTATAGTTTGGAAAGAATCCAATGATAGATCTGAAGTTTGTCTTCCTTTCTTAGGGAAATAGAAATGTAAGAGGAAGATATCAAAACATTCCCAACACAACAGTTGATTTCCTCCTGGTATCATTTAGTGCATTTTTAATCTAACTTGACTCATTTTCTAAATTGTTACAGTTCCTCAAACTATGGTGCAGAATGACAATATGAAAAGAATGCAAATGCAGTGAGACAAAGGTAATCTCTACAAATTAGTTCATTTAAACTTGCTTGCTATTTTCTCATTCAAAAATGCTATACTGATGCATTTCACTCAAAGTGGATTTCACTCAGTATTCTTTTGCTTGCTTGCATTTTGAGTTCTGCTGCCTACTTTGTTAGCATAGGGTTGAGTAAGGGCAGTTCATGCTGCAAAACACAAGAAAAAAAACAGAATGTCTGTAATCTTAATGCAAAATGTTGCCATCTATTGTTATAGGAAATGATATTGAAATTTCAAAACCTAAATGAGTAAGATGAATCAGTAACTGAATAGAATTTGTCACATAATGTTTCCAATGGGAATAATAAAACAGTACAATCATCAAGGCATTTTTAAAAAGAAAAGAAAAGGTAGGCATGGTGATTCACATCTGCAATCCCTACTCATTAGACTGAGGAAGATCATTGTTCAAGGTCAATATGAGACAAAACTTTACAAGACCCTATTCTCAACCAGAAAGAGTGTAGAGGTGTACACCTATCATCTCAGCTAGGGCACGTAGACACAAACACACACACACACACACACACACACACACACACACACACACACACACACACACACACACACACAAAGAACAAGAGGATTACAGCCTATGCTGGCTCATGCCAAAACCAGAGATTTTTATCTCAAAACTCACAAGCACTTCTGTGCTCATAAGAGAGTAATTGAGGGGGCTGGGAAGGTGGCTCAGTGGTAAAGCGCTTGCCTTGCATGCCTGAGGCCCTGGGTTCGATTCCTCAGCACCACATAAGCAAAAAGAAAAAAATCCGGAAGTGGCACTGTGGCTCAAGTGGTAAAGCGCTAGCCTTGAGCTGAAGAGCTGAGGAACAGCTCCCAGGCCCAGAGTTCAGGCCGCACAACCGGACCAAAAAAAAAAGAGAGAGTAATTGACTACCATGTCAAAGACTTGATTTCAAATCCTAGTATTTCCAGAGAAAAAATACTTTAAATGATGATAATATAGCAACTTTCAATTGACTATCCTTTGAAAAAGGGGACTTAAAGATAGATATTTGAGGCATCTGAACACTGGTTTTAAGGTGAAAGTTTCCAAGAGTTGGCTGGGAAGGAATTCTGGACATGGGTTCTCTGCAGTTTTTCAGTGCATGAAAATACCATGGCAATTCAGAAAATTTCGGCATGAGCCAAGGAGACCTAGGGTTTCTCCTATTCCATCCTGTAATGTTTTCGGAGTGTCTGCTTTGACTTCGAGGTCTTTGATCCATTTGGAATTGATTCTGGTGTAGGGTGATATATAAGGATCTTGCTTTAGTTTTCTACAAGTAGTTAACCAATTTTGCCAGCAACATTTACTGAAGAGGCTGTCTTTCTTCCATTCTATTTTTTTAGCTCCCTTTTCAAAGATTAGATGGCTATAGGTCTGTAGGTTCATTTCTGGGTTTTCAATTCTATTTTATTGGTCCTGAGGTCTGTTCTTATGCCAATACCAAGCTGTTTTGATTACTATGTCTTTATAGTAGAGTTTGAAATTTAGTATTGATATTCCTCCAGCAGTGTTCTTTCCGTTGAGGAGCGTTTTTGCTATTCGGGGTCTTTTATTGTTCCATATGAATTTTTGGATTGCCTCTTCTATTTCCTTGAAGAAAGCAGGCCAAAATTTTCTGAATAGAGACCTGGAAACACAACAAATCAAAGAAAGTTTGGACAAATGGGATTGCATGAAGTTGCAGAGCTTCTGCATGGCAAAGGACATAGCTAGCAAGATCAATAGAAAGCCCACCGATTGGGAGAAGGTCTTCACTAGCCATACAACAGACAAGGGTCTCATATCTAAAATATACTTGGAACTCAACAAATTAAACCCCCACAACAAATCCTCAAAGAAACAACTGTCCAATAAATAAGTGGGCTAAAGACTTAAAGAGAAACTTCTCTGAAGAAGAAAGAAGGATGGCCAATAGACACATGAAGAAATGCTCAACATCCCTAGCCATAAAAGAAATGCACATCAAACAACATTGAGATACCACCTCACTCCAGTTAGAATGGCAAAAATCAAGAACTCTAACAACAACAGATGCTAGAAGGGATGTGGACAGAAGGGATCCTTACTTCATTGTTGGTGGGAATGTAAACTTGTTCAACCACTTTGGAAAGCAGTATGGAGGTTCCTCAAAAGACTTCACATAGAGCTCCCCTATGATCCAGCAATCCCACTTTTGGGCATTTACCCAAATGTTTACAAACAAGACCACACTAAAGCTACCAGCACAACTATGTTTATTGCAGCATTATTTACCATAGCTCAGATATGGAACCAACCCAGATGTCTCTCAGTAGATGAAAAGATCAAGAAAATGTGGTATATATAAACAATGGAATTCTATGCCTCCATCAGAAAGAATGACATTGCCCCATTTGTTAGGAAATGGAAAAACTTGGGAAAATTATATTAAGTGAAGCAAGCCAGGTACAAAGAAACATAGGTCCCATGGTTTCCCTTATTTGCAATATCTAGTATATATATGAGTCAAGCGGAAAAGGTCAGATAATGTGATGTTAGGAAAATGAACCCTTAGATATGTATTTTAATGTTTTTTTTCTTTCATGCATTTGTTTCTAATGCATTTGTAAGATTATTTCTTTGTTGCTTTGTATGTCCCTCCCCCACAGGATAACCCCTGCTTTCACTATATTTGATGTCAGTATAACTTGTGGAGGAGATGGAGAAAAACAAGTCGTTTAAGGATACAGGTGGACCTGTTGCAACAATGAGAAGTACAAGTTGTCATGTCGAAAATGAGCTTTACAACGTTGGTGTGGGGGTGGGAGGTGGGAGGATTGGGTTGGAGGGTGGGGAGGAGGCTGGGAAGGGATGTGAAGTGTAAACAAAGGAGGAGGCTGCAATGCTTGATAAGAAATGGACGAATTATCCTGCGCATGTAATTGTAACCCCTCTGTACAGTATGTTCACAAAAATAAAAAAAAATAAAATAAAATACCATGGCAAGGGCACTGAAAACCAGTGAAATAGAAATCTCCCTTTTATTTTACTGCAAGTCTTCAGAAATACAAGAGAAGCCTCATTGGTCTAAAGACTGTAACAAGAGTATTGTTTCATTAGGAGATAATGGTGTTTTTCAGCCACTGTCTTCTTCTAATACATGGAACAGATTTTAGTAAATATTGCGCAATTGATTCTGTACAACTTAAAATTTTGAGGCATGGAGTAAAACCAGATCTTTGGAATCAAGAATCAAAAATAGAGCAGTATAACTTGGCAGAGTTAAAGAGGGAACAAGAAACAAAGGAAGTAAACAAGAACGAATAAGGGAAGGGCTAAGAAAATATTATAAGTAAAAGAATCAACACATTAAAAAACTGAAGCCTATCAAAATACATCGAAGTATCCTATTGACTTGGTCAACCCTTCTACATTTAGTTCTATCCTAGTTATTATGGCTGCTCAGTCTCTGAAAGCTCAGATCTACAATGTTTAGAATTAAGAAGTAAATTGATACAATATAAAAAATAGGAAAGTAGCACATTTTTTTTCATTTGCAACTTATTCACATCCTTCAAATTTAAAATACATAATGGGAAAATACAGTTAAATAATTACCTGGTAGAGCCAATAAAATTTGACTCAGTTTGGGGGAAAAGATTAAGGTGGTTATGGATTTAGAATTTCTTACAATGACATTATGTACAAGACATTATGTCGAAAAATGAATCTTACAACTTTGGCGGGGGTGCGAGAGCACGGGATGGGAGGGCAGGGATGGTAAGGTGGAGGCAACAATGCTTAATAAGAATTGTACTCATGGGCTGAGAAGGTGGCTTAGTGGTAGAGAGCTTGCCTTGCATGCATGAGGCCCTGGGTTTGATTACTCAGCACCACATAAACAAAAAGAATAAAGCCGGAAGTGGTGCTGTGGCTCAAGTGGTAGAGCACTAGCCGTGAGCTGAAGAGCTGAGGGACAGTGCCAGGCCCAGAGTTCAGGCCCCATGACCGGACCACCCACCCAAAAAAAAGAATTGTACTCATTACCTTGCTCATGTAATTGTAACCCCTCTGTATGGTATTTTCACAATAATAAAAACTTATTACTAGTAAGTTTTAGCAATGTTTATCTTACATCTCTAATTTTGATGATCATCAAAAGAAGTCTGACTCTTAAAAGAACTTATGTTCTTATACAAATAGAATATTTATCTGAAAAGTAAAGCTTTCCTTTAAATGCTAATTTCTTCAATTGGCTACTTCATCATGAGATTTGAAGTTTATTGTCTTTCTTCTAGAGTTGATTTTTTTGTTATCAGCAGTTATAAGAATAAGTCAAATGCATGATTTCAAAAGAACATCTGGATAGTAGAACATTTGCCTAGCACAAGTGAGAGGTCCTGAGTTTGATCCTCAGTAGCCCAAGAGAAGGTGGAGGAGGAAGATGTAGGCAGAAAGGGTGTAATGGGTGTGCAGAAGGATAAAAAGGAAGAGAAAGCAGAAGTAAAGCATCATATTATTCACTGTGAAACTGGTAGAAAAGCATGACCTTATTCTGTTATTTCTGCTGACACTATAAGCAGGAGGATTCATAGATTTCTCATAAGGAACAAAAGTGCTGAGCCATACCCAGGATTGGAAAAAGCAATTGTTCCTGTTTCCATCATGTTAAATGTTTGTATGTTGGTTACCCTGAGGATAATTTCTTTCAAAATTATCTCTATTTTTCCTGCAATTAACTTCATGTCTACGTATCTATAGGTTTAACTTACCTAGGTTTTAGTTTGATGTGTTTTCTCTCTTGAGTTGAAGAGGTAACTGTGAAGAGTATGGGGCTCTGAAATGGAATTAACTTTGTCCAGAATGTTATCTTGTGCTGTCAAAATAGTTACAATAAATATTTAAAGATCTGTGATGTATCATGCATCATATAGCAAGCAGCTAATGTATTAATGACATACTTCTGGTGTACATTAATGACTGAGATTTCTGATGTACTTATTAGTAAAGTTTTTTAATCTCTCTTGTGTACTTACTTGTAAAGTTTTTTTTACTGTCTTCAAGTATAGCTACATATGCATTTGTCTGACCATATATCATTGCAAGTATGGCTAATTTCTTAGGGTTCCTCATTACATGGTCATTTTATGGTACCTCCAAATTTTTTGGTTGTCAGAGCCAAGGGTGTTTTATTTCCCGTCTAACTGCCATGAATTCCCACAATGATGAAAACTCATTGGGTGGTTAGTTGAGATCCTCAGTAATCCGTGGCTTATATTTACATTTTTCTCTTAAGAAGAATTTTTTATTAATATCAGAACTTAATATTAATATTACAATATAATATAATCATATTATAATAACATTATTAGTATTGAGGCTTTTCTTGGCCATTCCTTGAGGATTTTCCTTGGAAATCTATTGTCTTTTTCTAGGTATAATTGTGTATCCTACCCCCAAGGATTTTGAGATCCAAGGTTTCAGAGATCCAAATTTCAAGCAAATCATTCAGAACTCTGTTTATATTGCCTACTTTTATATTAATTTACAGCACTATGCCTTCAAAATACTTTATAAATTTGCCCATTCTTCTGTCCTCAAGAATTTGGACAGGCTTTTAAACAATATCTTAGAAATCTATTCTCTTGGTGCTTTATGTACTACTTCACTTACCTTATTAGGATCTGTTAACCATAATCTTCTGGTACTATTGCTCTTATCTTTTTTCTAATCTTCTCTGTGGGGTATCATGTATCCCCTGAGGTGAGCCCAATTTTAGGCCATATATGGTTCCCTCATCTGTCTCATCTTTCTTCCCAGACATAAGTATTAAGAACTAACTTAGCTAGTTTTCTTGCTCACCTGAATGATTTCTCAGTACAATGTAATTCAATAGTACATCTTACAGATGAATAATCAGAGATGTGTGATCTTAGATTTCCTTTTCTTCTTTCTGTTAAGTCAAATATATGCCTTCCCAGTTCTCCAAACCTCAAAACAATCTGTATAAAAAAATAAGGCATCAAAGGTATATGATAATTGGTTATTATTTTTCATGAAGTTTTTTTTTAATGACTGGTAGACAGGACAGACAGAAATGGCTGCCTTGCTTTTGAAGTTTTTTTTTTTTTTTAATGACTGGTAGACAGGACAGACAGAAATGGCTGCCTTGCTTTCCCTTCATCTGGTTCACCTAATTCCATTTTGGACATTTTGAGATGTGTTATCACCTCAACCTACAGCTACATTCAGAAATCACTAATCATGGAAGTTATTTTGCTACTCTTATTCTGAATGATTATTCAATTATTTTACTGAATATCAATATAAGTTATGATATGCCACTTTCAAAATAAAGAACAGAAAACAATTATCACTCATACAATGCTATTCATTCATTAATCATTTAACAAATATATTTTGAACAGTTTTGTGGGTTGGGGGACATGGGTATATCTGCTGTACTGGAGCTTGAATTCCAGGCCTGGGTGCTGTCCCTGAGCTATTTTGCTTAAAGCTAAAGCTCTACTACTTGAGCCACTTCTGACTTTTACATAAGTTAATTAGATATAAGGGTCTCACAGGCTTTCCTGCTCAGTCTGGCTTTAAATTGTAATTCTCGGATCTCAGACTCCAGAGTGGCTAGGATTGCAAGAATGAACTATTGGGCCGAGCTGAGAGCTAGAGATATAGTGTTGAGCAAAAACATTATATCTAGTCTTATAAACTGTAAGTCTTCTACAGAAAAGGGTCATTAGACAATTACCACACAAAACAAGTAAAGAATAGCATTAATTCCACAAGGTGCAAAGCAATTGTACTCACCTATTCAAGTCCACAATTGAAGGGCAAGCTGATACAAAAAGTTTTCCCAACAGACAAGGAAAGTTTACAGGAACCCAGGAAGCCTGTGAATAACAACTTCCTTTAGATAGGTAGAGTTGAATATCAGCACTTTCCTGTTTCCTCTAAAGATGCTTTTGGTCTAAACCCTTTATCTCTGAGGAGTTAGGTGAGTCACAAAGGAATGGATTGGTCTCAGAGAGCCTTGTTTCCTAGTAGTGATCAAGAACCCTGAGTATCCCATGTTATAACCTCAGGTGAGGGATGTCTTTTTTATACTGTCCTGGAGCAGCTGGAGGTCTATAGACATAATGAGATAAGACAATATTCAGTAAGCTAGAAGACATTTATCTGCACTTGCTGTTAGCAAGGAAGCTTCTCCCCATAGTTTTCAAAGGTCTAGCCTCTCTAGAGTAGGTTCAGTTTTGGACAAGTGGGTGGAAGAGCCATGAAACCGGAGAATCAGCAGGAATTTTGCCAAAAAGAAATTGCCCATTCACTTTAGGGTGAAAAATGTATTTTAGTAAGACTTAGAAGAGTGTGGCTTCTCATCAGTGGCACAAGCTCAGCAGCATCATGGGACAAGCCACTGATACATGCTGCACTGCAGGAACTCCAAAACATGACAAGAAATGTTACAAATGCTATCATACATCATATCTTTTTTGTAATGTGTACAGAAAAGCTATATGCATATATAGAACCAGTAAGTAGTCTCTCTTGGGGCCAAGTATCAGAATGGGGTTTGCCACATTGACCCCAAGATGGGATGCATCATAATTGCATGGGGTATGGCATGGTAGGGTATGTCTGTAATCTAGGCTATTAAAAAATTAGAGGCAGAAAGAATTACTTGAGCCCAGGAACATAAGCCTAGCCAAATATAACATAAGCCAGACAAACAGCAAACAAAAAAGCATTAGTAGCTCCCCAACTGGCAGGGTAAAGAGGCTTCATGGAGGCAGTACAGGTACCAGTCCTTGTCTTTAATTGTTCCAGTCCAGGGACCACACATGAGAGTAATGAAGCCTTTCGATCTGTGAAGATTTGGCCTGAATTATCACAGCATGTAGCACCTAAAATGCATGACCAGTAATAAAACTGCACCATTATATACATCTAATCCAGATAAGCTTTCAGAGAGCAAAAATATTTTTAAAAATACAGAAAAGAAATTCAAATAAACACATGCTCCACTTTTGTATTCTTATTTATTATCTCAGTAGCAAGTTCATAAATAGATGAGGGAGCCATCTGGGGTAGAAATGATAAAGGAATGAAATAGAAGGAAAAAGTTGTTTTTTCTGACTACATTGCCTTATATTTTGTAACGAAAGATCTTCTCAGTCTATGTACTCTCTCAGAAGTTCGTATACAGAACCTTCTATAGAGGAGAAAGAAGATCAACTGACTTGTCTGGATGGGATCCTTACAGATCCCATTTCTCCTAAGCTGGTGGGTCTTAGGATTCTTGCACTGCATATGGAAAAGTCAGACCCATAAAAATACATACTTATATCTATTTTTTTCCAAAAACTTCCATGTATTTATTACTCAGTTCATTCTTAGAGCAAAGTAAAAGAAAAAGGGAAATCAGACTTTTAATTTAAACTACAAATATTTCTGGGTAGTATTAAATATTTCAGTCTGAATTATGTAGAGCATAAATATTTATGAATTATCTTGATTCTTCTCCAATGTAGGAGTTGTGCATAACTTTGTTATGAGCTTTGTATTTTTTTTCTAAAACCATTGGAAAATGGGCCATGTTTGCTTTTGTTTCTTGAATGACTACACTCACTTCATCCTGACAGTCTTTGTAAAAAGACCTGGTAAACAGCCCTTTTAAATATATACATCATGTTGAAGGCATAGAAAAACATATCTATTGAAAGTTAAAAATCCATTGTTGTTCTATGTTAAGCAAATCAAACAAATTTGTCACACAATACCCAGTCTTTATAAATTGGTTCTAAATTGATACACTAAAAAAAATCTAGTGATTTTTCATTGTTTATATGGTGAATTTGTCTAAGTTGTCAAATCCCTTTGATTTCTTTTAATTTTATGTCCAAGACTGGAACTCTAAATCAGTATATTCTGCTTTCGCTCATTGGCTCTACCAACTAATCCAAGCTTCCAACCTCAATTTAATCCCCTTTAAAATAAGAATAACTGATTTAGGAGTTACTCTTTTGCTTACTTCTGTTTTTTTCTATAATGTTAAATAATTTTTGATGCAGTTAAATCATATTTCCATTGTTAAAAATGTTTTAGGATGTTGTTCCATTACATAATCCCTGTACTTGGTTTTCTAGAATGATTCTTAAATAACTCTAGTCATTTTAGTTGGACAGAAAGCTCTACAAACTGAGATTTTAACATATATCAAGTATGACTCTATAATCCACAAATCAAACTAATAGATTGAAAGCCAATAAGAGTCAAATTGTAGGTTACTGTCTAAGAACTTGGAAAAATCACCAGGATTGTTATGATGTTGAAAAGATTACGTTACTGCATTGTTGGTGGGATTGTAAACTTGTTCAACCACTTTGGCAAGTAGTATGGAGGTTCCTCAAAAGACTCCACATAGAGCTCCCCTATGACCCAGCAATCTCACTTTTGGGCATTTAACCAAATGTTTACAAACAAGACCACACTAAAGCTACCAGCACAACTATGTTTATTGCAGCATTATTTACTATAGCTAAGATATGGAACCAACCCAGATGCACCACAGTAGATGAATGGATCAAGAAAATGTGGTATATATACACAATGGAATTCTATGCCTCCAGCAGAAAGAACAACATTGCCCCATTTGTTAGGAAATGGAAAAACTTGGAAAAAAATTATATTATGTGAAGTAAGCCAGGCCCAAAGAAACATAGGTCCCATGGTATCCCTTATTTGCAATACCTAGTATATGTCTGAGTCACGCAGAAAAGGTCGATTAAGGTGATGTTAGGGAAATGAACCCTAAGATATGTATTCAAATGTTTTTTTTCTTTCATGCGATTGTTTCTAACACATTTATAAGATTATTTCTTTGTTGCTTTGTATGTCCCCCTCCCCCATAGTATAACCCCTGCTTTCACTGTATTTGATGTCGGTATAATTTGTGGAGGGAAAGGATAAAAACAAATCATTTAAATAGGGATACAGGTGGACCCATTGCAACAGTGAGATGTACAAGTAATTATGTCGAAAAGGAACTTTACAACTTTGGTGCAGGGGGGTAGCAGGGAGCATTGGGTGGGGGATGGGGGGAGGATGGGAAGGGATGGGAAGGGGAAACAAAGGAGGAGGCTACAATACTTGATAAGAAATGTACTCATTGTCTTGCCCATGTAATTGTATCCCCTCTGTACAGTATTTTCACAGTAAAAAGAAAAGATTAGATGATAAAAATGTATTTCAAGTTGTTTAGCATGATTTGTCTAGGCACCAGAGTTCTGTGAGGGGGAAAAAAGGAAATCTATGTTGAAGTTCACATAGATATATAAAAAGTGCTTCAAGTTTATTAGGCATAAAGCCAATAGGCCCCAAAATAAAGTTTAATTATAAAGCCAAGCTGGATATGAAAAACAATGAGGTAAAGTAGAAAATTCTTGAAGGAAATTAATATATAACTGAAATGGCTTCTGGAGCTTTTAAAAAATTATAACTGGCAGACTAAACTAGAAATCAATCATCTTATAAATATGTTAGAAACAATAGCAAGAAAGAAAAACAATTTAAGTCCTTATCTTGAGGTAAATGCTTGATAAGAAATGTACTCATTACCATGCTCATGTAATTGTAACCCCTCTGGTATGGTATTTTCACAGTAAAAACAAAACTTATTAATAAAAAATCAATCAATTGCCTTTAAATCAAACATTGGTTATTCTTCATCAGAAGTTCTTAAAACATGACTGGTGCATATTGTAGAAGGCATGAAATTTTTGTTTTGCTGTTTTCTGGCCCTTCTATACCATTAGGGATACTGTATTATTCTTTGTGTAATCACCTCAAATCCAGATTACTTTAGAATTATTCAACTTGGAAGTTCCTTTGCTATACTCATATCCTGACACACTCTTTAACTATTCTATACTGAGTATTGATATAGTGAAAAATATTCCAGTGTTAAAATAATAAAACAAATAAGCTACCACTAAATGAGAGCTATTCATTCACAATTCAATTAACAAATTATTTTAGGCAGTTTTATATACATAGCCTCTGCTAAGGGCTAAAGAAACAATGATGACCAAGACAAAGGTTATTTCTAGTCTTGTGAGCTGTAAAGTTTTGTATGGAAAAGAGACACTATGCTGGTAGCTCATGCCTATGGTCCTAGCTACTCAAAGCCTCATGTGGTAGAGAACTAGACATCACACACACACACACACACACACACACACACACACACACACACACACACACACACACACACACACACACAAACAACCTCAGGGACACTTTTCCAATCCTTAGTTCAAGCCCCAATAATGGTACTAAAGAAAGAAAGAAATAAGAGGCACAAAAAAATATCACACAACCCACATGACTGACATTGTTACACAGCAAGGAAGGAAAAGAAGGTACTCACCTATTCAGATCCACAGTCTAAGAACAAGTTGGTGAAAAAGTGTTCCCAGAAGACCAAACAGGAGACCCAAGAAACTTCCCAATAGCAACCTCTTATGGGTAGGCACAGTTAAGTATCACATCTTCCTTCTTGCTCTGAAGAATGCTATGACTAATTACAGAAAACCTAATGGGTTAGGTGATTCACAAAGGAATAGAATGTTCACAGATACCTTCTATAGTTTTCCAGTAGTGTTATCAAGTACCTTGAATAGGTCTGGGAAGTTGACTCAGTGGTAGAGTGTTTGCCTTGCATGCATGAGTCCCTGGTTTCATCTCATCAGCACCACATAAGCAGAAAAAAGCTGGAAGTGGTGCTGTGGCTCAAGCCACTCAAGCTGAAGAGCTGAAGGACAACACCCAGGCCCAGAGTTCAGGCCCCACAACCAACAACAAATAAAAAAGAAACGTCAGTAGTCCAATGTAATACCTTCAGATCAGAAATATCTTTTTCAGTTATCCTCAACACTGAACAACTCTACAGCCAGGGAATGTGTGGAGGCTGAGCAGGCAGTATTTGAAGGAGGAAGGACCATGCCTCCTGCATCTTTTACAGCAATTATATTCAAAACATAATAAAACTTCAGTAACAAAAAAAGAAATACCTTTTCTCATGATACTTGCATAGCTGGAGGACAGCTACACAAAATCCAACACAAAACATAAGTAAGAAATCCTTTCCTTGTTGTGCTTCACTATCCAGGCTTCTCTAAGGTGAACTCAGTTTTGCCTATTCCCCAGTCGATAGAGAAGCCATGAGTCAGGAGCAAGGGCACGACTTTTGCCAGAAAAAGGACTGCCAGTTTCCTTTAAGGAGAGAGGACAAAATAGGTCAGAGGAAAAGTGTGTTAAGAAATAATGTGAAGTCCCATGGTTTCCCTTATTTGCAATATATAATATATATATGAGTCAAGCAGAAAAGATCAGATAAAGTGATGTTAGGAAAATGAACCCTTAGATATGTATTTTAATGTTTTTTTTCTTTCATGCATGTGTTTCTAACGCATTTATAATATTATTTCCTTGTTGCTTTGTATGTCCCTCCCCCACAGTATAACCCCTGCTTTCACTATATTTGATGTCAGTATAACTTGTGAAGGAGATGGGGAAAAACAAGTCGTTTAAGGATACAGGTGGACCTGTTGCAACAATGAGAAGTACAAATTGTCATGTCGAAAATGAGCTTTACAATGTCGGTGCAGGGGTGGGGGGAGGGGAGGGGAAGAATTGGGAATGGGGGGAGGGGGAGGCTGGGAAGGGATGTGAAGGGTAAACAAAGGAGGAGGCTGCAATGCTTGGTAAGAAATGTGCGCATCATCCTGCCCATGTAATTGTAACCCCTCTGTATAGTATGTTCACAAATAAAATTAAATTAAATTAAAAAAAAAAGAAATAAGGTGAAGACTGGTTTCTCATCAGTGGAATGTGCTTACAGCCATGAAGTACAACCCTGTATAAATGCTGTACTATGGAGGAACCAATAGACAGCTGTCTATTTGCCTATGTGCAAATGGGGATTGGCTACAATGAACATAAGATCATATTATAGAATGATTAAAAAGAATTCTTTTATTAATTTTTTTTTGTCAGTCGTGGGGCTTGAACTCTGGGCCTGGGCGCTGTCCCTCAGCTCTTCAGCTCAAGGCGAGCACTCTACCACTTGAGCTACAGAGCCACTTCTGGTTTTCTGGTGGTTTATTGGAGATAGGAGTCTCACGGTCCCTCTTGCCCGGGCTGGCTTTGAACCGCAATCCTCAGATCTCAGCCTCCTGAGTAGCTAGGATTACAGGTCTGAGCCACCAGCACCCGGCTATTAATAAGTTTTTTTTTTGTGAAAATACTGTACAGAGGGGTTACAATTACATGAGCAAGGTAAAGGTAATGAGTATGTTTCTTATCAAGCATTGTTGCCTCCTCCTTTGTTTCCCCTTACCATCCTTGCCCTCCTACTCCCCTGCCTCACCCCACTCTACACCCCCTTCCACTAATGCCCCACACAAACATGCCAAAGGGAACCAGGCACCAGTAGCTCAAACTTGTAATCTTAGCTACTTAGGAGACTGAAATCTAAGGATCAACATTCTAAACCAGCCCAGTCTGTAAGAACCTGATCTCCAATTAACCACCAAATGGCTGGATGTAGAGCTGTGATTCAAGTGGTAGAGCACTAGTCCTGACCAAAATAGTTGAGGGACAGTGCCCAAGGTCTGAGATTAATCTCTAAGACCAACATACCCACACACACACACACACACACACACACACACACACACACACACACACACACACACACACACACACACACACAAACACATAAACACACACACACACACACCAAAAAACTGGATTGAGCCTAACATGGTAGGGGTGTTCCTATAGTCCCAGGTGCACAAAAAGCTGAGAAACTAGAAATAATTGAGACCTTGTACTAAAATGAACAGCAAACAAAAGGCATTAGTTGTTCCCCACCTCAGCTGGAGGGCCCCTATGGTAATAGTTTAGATAAAAGAATGATCTCTGTCTAGTTCAGCACAGATACTACACTGTGAGTAAATAAGTCTTTAGATGATTACACATAGGGCTTTCAGTCATCACAGTGTGTATCAGCCAGCATTAGTGATCCAGAACCTCAAACGCTCCATTATGTACATCTATGCTGACAAAGCTTTCAGATGATGTAGCCCAGAAAATATCTGATAGCCATTGTCTAGAAACTCACTAAAGTATTAAATAATACCTGTCTTGAATTTCTGATTCATAAAATTATGAGCAAATAGTTGTTTTAAACTGCTAGGATTTGGGTAATTTGTTACATGGCAGAAGCCAGGTGAAGGGAAGTGATAGGGTAGAGAGGAAGGTTAACCAAGAGTTAAGTCCTAAAAGATAGTTAAGTCTTCATGTTAGCTGAGAGATGTGGTTCATTATACTACTTCACTACTTCTGTTAATACCTTAATTTTGGCTTTGTAAAACACACTGACATAACCATATTATATACAGCATATTACAATATAGTACAAAATTATAATCACCCCATTTTGTTTATAATCAAAACTATTATCAGCCTATATTAGAATGTTGCAAATTCTACCAACATTTCACAGATTTTTTCAAGTAAAAGATTTTAAAAAGGGGGATTGTCCCCCAACAAAAAATCTTCAAAGAAACAACTGTCCAATAAATAAGTGGGCTAAAGATTTAAAGAGAGATGTTAAGGGAAGATGGCGGAGGAGAAGCTGGAATCTGAACAAGCTCTCGCATAGAAAGGAGTTTTAGAGTTCCAGTGAACAGTCCTAAGCCAGAGAATCACACCAAGTGTGTCATCACAGGACAGAGAGTTAGACAAGAGAGGGGAAACCAAGGAAACGCAGCAGCTGCCGCTCCGGCGGCGGGGCCGCGGCACCAAGGAAACGCAGCAGCTGCCGCTCCGGCGGCGGCGCCGCGGCGGCGGCGACCACCGCCGCGGAGACATACCTGAGACACAGAGAGTCGGGGACGAAGGAGCCAGACGCAGCGGACGAGCAGATTCTACTCAACACCAACAAGAACCGACAAGGAGCGAACATCTTCATCCTGCTGTTTGCAGACCAGAGACGACCCAGGATCCAAGACTCGGCGTGAGTACAAGCCCGACATCCTCACTCCTCAGGGAGCAGAGGAGGGAAGGCCACCCCTCCCCCCCCAGCACCGGTGATCTGCATCTTGGATACCGACAAAGTTCGGAGGAGCTGCTAGCTCCACCTCAGGCCTTGGAATAAAATGAGTCATTTAGCAGGTCACAAGAACTTAACGGCGAAGTGACCTGCCAGACTCAGCTCCATCCAGGGAAAAGTCACCCAGCTCAGGCTCCAGCCATCGGAGTGCCTTGCTTCACTGGGTAACCAGAGCCAGAGGCTGCCCCTCCCTCTAGCAGCCTCGACAATCAATTGAAAAACAGAAACCCTGAGAATGGCTCCAGGCTGGGCGCTGTGAGCTTTATCACAAAATAGCCCCAGGGAAAAGCTACTGTATATTGAAAGGCCTCAACTCTACCCAGAACCTAGCCTCATCACCACATCCCCCTCTTTTGTGACTCTCAAAGCAGACCACCCTCCCAGAAAACTAACCTGGGAGGGGGATCTCAAAATCTTGGGTAAAGCAGAGCATTTTTCTGCCTCTTCCAACCAACCGACTTAAGAAACCAATCAAGCCACAGGACCTCAAGCTGACCAGAGACTCCAACAAGAGACTGGTTGCAGACAAAAGGGAGATACAGGATTCTTCCCACTCCTCCCCCCCCCAAAAAAAAAATCAAAAGACTTTTTTTTCTTTTTCTTTTTCTTTTTTTTTTCTTTTTCTTTCTTTTTTCTTTTTTTCTTCTTCTTCTTCTTTTCTTTTTTTTTTTTGCTTGTTTTTTGTTTTTTGTTACCATATATATATATATATATATATATATATATAAATTTTTTTCCCTTCTAAAACTTTTATTAATCTTTAATCTTTGCCTCTTCTGAAAAAATAATTGTTTTCCAGTAACCTTTTTTTTTTTCTCATCTTATAATTTTTATTTTAGGAATACGTGAATAAGAGTTTTCCTTTTTTTCTTGTCTTCTTTCTCTTTTTCTTTCTTTCTTAATTATCTTTTTGTTTTTTATCTAGCTCTACTGAACTTCTGATATATTCTTCTCCCGTTCCCATCCTTAAAGCTTTTCACAACTCCTCTATGTCCCTCCCCTTCTCTGAACATATTCACATTCCTCTCTAAATAGACGGTCTTTTAACCTCTATAATAACATTAATTTTTACATTTCTATTCTTTTTCTAGTCTCTCTTTATTCCCCTTTCCGTCTCTTCTTTTTCTCTCTCTCTCTACTTGCATCCTACCCAACTCATTTCCTGCACTGTGATTAGGACATAGTTAACTCTCCCTGTGCCTCCCCACACCAATCTATTCCTATTTTTTACCCACATCTCTCCCTAATCCTAATAATTTCTGGTTTTCCAAATTCTTTTCTGCGGTTCGAAGTCCTTTAACATATAGTCGTTTGATGTTGAATAGATGTATCTGTTGAACTAGATTGTATCTGTAGACTATTGACTGTACAAATGCAAACTTTGGTTGATGGTTGCCTTAAGATAGTGTTCTAGCACAAAACTGGTGCAATCTTTATCTCAAATGGGCCGAGTAAGCCGGAAAAACACAAGAAAAATGGCAAATTCGGGTATCTCAATTCCCAACCTTGATAATCAGGGATTAGAACAGATAAAGAATAATCCAGAGGAGAGTTCCCAAATAGCTCTACAAACACTAAGAGCAAACATGATAAATGAGAAGTTTGACAATGTACAAAGGACTCTGTATGAGCGTGATAGGGAGAGAGAGGAGGCATCCCAGAAGATTATACAGGAATATCATAAGCGTGAGGAAGCTTCTCAAAAACTGATACAGGATTTGCGTGAACAACTTGAGAATACTCAAAGAGAAAGGGAGGAATGGCGTGAGCAGGCAGAGAACACTCAAAGAGAACTGCAGGAATCCCACAGAAGGGAGGAAACTAATCAAAGAGTAATTCACGAATTAAGAGACCAGGTAGAGAATACACAAAGATCACTAAAGACATTCATGGAATCCATTAACAAAGAGCTGAAGGAAGTCAGGGAGACCACAAAGGGAATGCTGAATGGAACCCAACAGAAGGAATGGGAGTCCAAAGAAACCATAACCAATCAACTAAGTGATTTGAGAACAAACACTGAACACCAAATTAAGGAAGTAAAGAAATTCATACAAGACCTAAAACAGAGCTTCAACAAAGAACTTGAAGCCATCAAAGCTGACCAATTAGAAGGAAAAGAGATAAAAAACAAAGTAGAGAGTCTTGACAACAGGTTAGACCATGCACAAGATCGAATCTCAGGGATTGAAGACAGCCTAGATATTATAGAGAAAGAACATACAACCATCCAAGACAAGTCCAAGAAATATGATAGGTCTATCCAACACCTGGAAGACACCATCAGGAGGCCCAATCTAAGGATAATGGGTGTAGAGGAGCACCTAGAAACAGAAGTTAATGGTCTAGGAAATTTGTTTAACAGGATCCTAGCAGAGAACTTCCCAAACATACAAAAAGAGAGGCCTATTCAGATACAAGAAGCTTTTAGAACCCCAAATAGACCAGACCAGAATAGGACATCCCACCGTCACATTATAATCCACACAGGATCAACCCAGACCAAGGAAAAGATCCTTAAAGCTGTCAAGGAGAAAAGGTTAATCACCTATAAAGGGAAAACAATTAGAATTACCTCAGATTTCTCAGCAGAGACAATCAAAGCAAGAAGAGCCTGGAATGACGTATGCCATGCCCTAAAAACAAACAACTATCAACCAAGAATACTGTACCCAGCTAAACTCTCCTTCATAACTGAAGGCCAAATAAAAACCTTCCATAGCAAAGAAAAATTGAAACAATACATCTCCACCAAACCAGCCCTGCAAAAGATTCTTAAAGATGTCCTACACATAGAAAACCAACAAGAACGCAACAAAGGCCAAGAAACTGCACCCAAACTGAGAATCCAAGAACCTTAGGAAGAACCCAGATTTCACAGCCCCCAAGAAGGTGGATAACATGGCAGGAACTCCCAAATACCTCTCAGTCCTATCTCTTCACGTTAACGGACTGAACTCTCCAATTAAGCGACATAGACTGTCTAGTTGGATTAAAAAACAAGACCCTTCTATCTGCTGCCTGCAGGAGTCACATCTTGCCCGTAAAAACAAACACATTTTCAAGGTTAAAGGCTGGAACAAAATCTACCAAGCAAACGGCCCTCATAAACAGGCGGGAGTTGCAATCCTAATATCAGATAAAATAGACTTCAAATTAAAATTCGTGAGAAGAGATAAAGAAGGTCGCTACATACTAATTAAAGGATCTCTCCTTCAGGAGGATATTACAATTCTAAATATCTATTCGCCAAACAATGGAGCACCCAAATTTATCAAAGAAACACTACTTTCCCTCAAATCCAATATAGATCCAAAGACATTAATTGTTGGGGATTTTAACACACCACTCTCCCCACTAGATAGATCAACTCGGCAAAAACTCAACAGAGAAACCGCAGATCTAAACAGCTGCATAGATCAACTAGACTTAACAGACATTTACCGAACATTTCACCCAGCAGCATCAGAATACACGTTCTTCTCAGCAGCACATGGAACGTTTTCTAAAATAGATCACATTTTAGGCCACAAAGCAAACTTGTCTAAATTCAGAAACATTGAAGTTATACCTTGCATTCTCTCTGACCACAAGGGAATAAAATTAGAACTCAACACCAAAAGCCACCAAAGAAAGTCCGGTATCACATGGAGGCTGATCAACACACAGCTGAATCATGAGTGGGTCATGGAAGAGATTAGAAAGGAAATTCAAATGTTCATGCTATTCAACAAAAATGAACACACAAATTACCAGCTCCTCTGGGACACAGCAAAGGCAGTACTCAGAGGCAAGTTTATAGCTCTGAGCTCCTACATCAACAAATTGGAGAGATCGGAAACTAACAATTTAATGACACATCTAAACCTCCTTGAAAAAGAGCAGCAAGATAAACCCCAATCCAGTAGACGGAAAGAAATAATCAAAATTAAATCAGAATTAAATGAATTAGAATCCAAAAAAACTATAGAAAGAATCAACAAAACAAAGAGTTGGTTCTTCGAAAAACTTAACAAAATTGATAGACCCTTAGCAAACCTTATCAGAAAAAGGAGAGAACACACCCAAATTAATAAACTCAGAGATGAGAATGGAAACATCACCACGGAAACAACCAAGATTCAGAACATTATAAGGGAATACTTCTCAAAACTTTATGCTAATAAGTTTGAGAACTTGACAGAAATGGACCTTTTCCTAGCAAATATTGACATGCCAAAACTAAACCAAGATGAGTTAAACCAGCTTAACAGGCCCATATCAAGCATTGAAATAGAAACAGCAATAAGAGACCTCCCAGCTAAGAAAAGTCCAGGACCAGATGGTTTTACAGCGGAATTTTACAAGGCCTTCAAAGCAGAGCTCACACCAATACTCCTCCAACTCTTCAATGAAATTGAAAGAGAAAGCTCACTACCGAACACATTCTATGAAGCCATCATAACCCTCATCCCAAAACCAGGCAGGGACTCATCAAAGAAAGAGAACTATAGATCCATTTCTTTGATGAACATTGATGCAAAACTTCTCAACAAAATTTTGGCCAATCGACTTCAACAATTCATCCAAAAAATCATACACCATGATCAAACAGGATTCATTTCAGGGATGCAAAGCTGGTTCAATATATGCAAATCAATTAATATTATTCATCACATCAACAGGAGCAAGAATAAGAACCACATGGTTATCTCAATAGATGCAGAAAAAGCATTTGACAAGATCCAACACCCCTTTATGATGAAGGTTCTGGAAAAATTAGGAATCCATGGAACATTCCTCAATACAATAAAGGCTGTATATGACAAACCTACAGCCAGCATTATACTCAATGGTGAAAAACTAAAGCCATTTCCTCTTAACTCAGGAACAAGACAAGGATGCCCACTCTCTCCACTTCTCTTCAATCTAGTATTAGAATGCCTAGCTACAGCAATAAGACAAGATGCAGACATAAAGGGGATCCAAATAGGGAAAGAAGAAATAAAACTCTCCCTCTTTGCATATGACATGATCTTGTATTTAAAGAATCCCATAGACTCCACTCCCAAATTACTCAAGCTGATTCAAAACTTTGGCAAAGTAGCAGGTTATAAAATTAACCCCCCAAAATCAATGGCTTTTCTATATGCCAACAATGAGAAAAGTGTGGCTGAAATTAGGAAAGCAACTCCATTCGTAATAGCCCCACAAAAAATAAAATACCTAGGAATTAACTTAACCAAAGAAGTGAAGGACCTCTATGATGAAAACTTTAAAATCTTGAAAAAGGAAATCAACACAGAACTTAAAAAATGGCAAAACCTCCCATGCTCCTGGATTGGCAAGATTAACATCGTGAAAATGGCAATACTTCCCAAGGCTATCTACAAATTCAATGCGATACCTATCAAAATTCCACCCTCATTCTTCAAGGAAATAGAGGAGGCAATCCAAAAATTCATATGGAACAATAAAAGACCCCGAATAGCAAAAACGCTCCTCAACGGAAAGAACACTGCTGGAGGAATATCAATACCAAATTTCAAACTCTACTATAAAGCCATAGTAATCAAAACAGCTTGGTATTGGCATAAGAACAGACCTCAGGACCAATGGAATAGAATTGAAAACCCAGAAATGAACCTACAGACCTATAGCCATCTAATCTTCGATAAGGAAGCTAAAACAATAGAATGGAAGAAAGACAGCCTCTTCAGTAAATGGTGCTGGCAAAATTGGTTAACTACATGTAGAAAACTAAAGCTAGATCCTTATATATCACCCTGCAACAGAATCAACTCCAAATGGATCAAAGACCTTGAACTCAAAGCAGACACTCTGAAAACATTACAGGATGGAATAGGAGAAACCTTAGGTCTCCTTGGCTCAGGCCGAAATTTTCTGAATAGAGACCCGGAAGCACAACAAATCAAAGAAAGATTGGACAAATGGGATTGTATACGGTTGCAGAGCTTCTGCAGGGCAAATGACATAGCTAGCAAGATCAATAGAAAGCCCACCGTTTGGGAGAAGATCTTTACTAGCCATACAACGGACAAGGGTCTCATATCTAAAATATACTTGGAACTCAAAAAATTAAACCACCCAACAACAAATCCTCAAAGAAACAACTGCCCAATAAATAAGTGGGCGAAAGACTTAAAGAGAAGCTTCTCTGAAGAAGAAACAAGGATGGCCAATAGACACATGAAGAAATGTTCAACATCCCTAGCCATAAAAGAAATGCAAATCAAAACAACATTGAGATATCACCTCACTCCAGTTAGAACAGCAAAAATCAAGAACTCTAACAACAACAGATGCTGGAGGGGATGTGGACAGAAAGGAACCTTACTTCATTGTTGGTGGGAATGTAAACTTGTTCAACCACTTTGGAAAGCAGTATGGAGGTTCCTCAAAAGACTTCACATAGATCTCCCCTATGATCCAGCAATCCCACTTTTGGGCATTTACCCAAATGTTTACAAACAAGACCACACTAAAGCTACCAGCACAACTATGTTTATTGCAGCATTATTTACCATAGCTAAGTTATGGAACCAACCCAGATGCCCCTCAGTAGATGAATGGATCAAGAAAATGTGGTATATATACACAATGGAATTCTATGCCTCCATCAGAAAGAATGACATTTCCCCATTTGTTAGGAAATTGAAAGGTTTGGAAAAAATTATATTAAGTGAAGTAAGCCAGGCCCAAAGAAGCATAGGTCCCATGGTTTCCCTTATTTGCAATATCTAGTATAGGTATGAGTCAAGCGGAATAGGTCAGATAATGTGATGTTAGGAAAATGAACCCTTAAATATGTATTTTAATGTTTTCGTTTCTTTCATGCATGTGTTTCTAACGCATTTATAAGATTATTTCTTTGTTGCTTTGTATGTCCCTCCCCCACAGTGTAACCCCCGCTTTCACTATATTTGATGTCAGTATAACATGTGGAGGAGATGGGGACAAACAAGTCGTTTAAGGATTCAGGTGGACCTGTTGCAACAATGAGAAGTACAAAATGTCATGTCAAAACCAGCTTTACAATGTCGGTGTGGGGGGGGAGGGGGGTATAATTGGGTGGGGGGAGGGGGGTATAATTGGGTGGGGGGAGGGGGGAGGCGGGGAAGGGAGGTGAAGGGTAAACAAAGGAGGAGGCTGCAATGCTTGGTAAGAAATGTATGCATTATCCTGCCCATGTAATTGTAGCCCCTCTGTACAGTATGTTCTCAAATAAAATAATAAAAATAAAAATAAAAAGAGAAGAAACAGGAACTAAGTGACATAGGGTTGACTGTATTGGTTTATAGAATATGCAAAGTGAGAACTTCACATAAACAGAGGAAAGAGTTTCCATCCAGATATATCTTTGTCAGCTGGAGACTTGACAGGTTAAGATAAACTTAACAGATCAATGTCTCTTCATCCTAATTGGAACTGAAAAAAAACCCAGTAATAAATGTTTACCTATCTACCAGGTCAGCACAGGCTACACACAGGAACTCAGAGTCGCCTATATCATAAAACAGTGAAAAAGCTATTTACTACAGTTTGGGGAGGTCCTTTATCAATTTTATGCTATTCTAGTAATGGCTTAATCTTTTAGCTTTGCATAAAAGATTTAAAACTGCCTTTTGAATGACCATCTATTTCACAAAGATTCCAGAGTTTAAACTTTTCACCTCTGGCTGCACAGAATGAATCAGTAGTACCTGAAATTTACTAACCACTTATAAACTAGGTATATGGAATGAAAGGGTACAGAATGTAATGCAACACAGGCAGGTTTCAGCAGCTCAGCGTGACATTTAGCCAGTGATACAAATGAAACAGCTAGGTGACATGGAAAGACCTAAACGAATCTAGCAAGGTGCTTATTCTTAAACCAAACAGAAGGAAGTTTGTCAGGTGAACGAACACAGCAACACTGTTATTTCAGAGGTCAGAAGGCTTGCTGTCCAAGCACCAGCTATGTCTGTACTTTCTAACATGCTTAATGCATGATACACACCACTATGTGCACAAGTACACACACTTACACACACACACATTGAAAAACCAGTTGCTTTCATTCTAGTAATTTTTATCTTTAGATGTTCTCTCACTTATTCAGAGTATTCTGAACTGTAAGAGACTTGAAAGCTACTATATTATCTAACAGAAGAAAGAAGAAAACTAAATTCCCATATCTTGGTTCTTTCACTATATTCTCAGAAGGGGATTTCGATATATATAAACATAAACTGCAGACTGTGAGTGTCCTGTAAATGTACAAGTCATTTTTACTTTCTTTCTTTTTTTTTTGGTCGGTCGTGGGGCTTGAACTCTGGGCCTGGGCATTGTCCCTCAGCTCTTCAGCTCAAGGATAGCACTCTACCACTTGAGCTACAGCACCACTTCCATATATATACATACATATACATATACATGTATACATATACAACATATGCATGTATATACATGTTATATATTATGTATGTATATCTACATATATGTTGCATGTGTTATATACATGTATATATGTTATACATACATGGATATATGTTATATACATATATACATGCATGCATAAACGTGTGTATATGTGCATACATACATAAACATGTGTGTATATATACATATATACATGTATACACACATATATACATATACATATATTCATATATCTATATCTTCTCCTGAAGTTGCTTTTTAATCAAAAAAAATGTTTAGACTTCAATTTTGTTAATTTTTTTGAAGAACCAACTCTTTGTTTTGTTGATTCTTTCTATAGTTTTTTTGGATTCTAATTCATTTAATTCTAATTTAATTTTAATTATTTCTTTCTGTCTACTGGATTGGGGATTATCTTGCTGCTGTTTTTCAAGGAGGTTCAGATGTCTCATTAAATTGTTGGTTTCAGATCTCTCCAATTTGTTGATGTAGGAACTCAGAGCTATAAACTTGCCTCTGAGTACTGCCTTTCCTGTGTCCCAGAAGAGCTGGTAATTTGTGTGCTCATTTTTGTTGAATAGCATTAACCTGTGAATTTCCTTTCTAATCTCTTCCATGACCCACTCATGATTCAGCAGTGTGTTGTTCAACATCCATGTGTTACCGGACTTTCTTTGGTGGCTTTTGGTGTTGAGTTCTAATTTTATTCCCTTGTGGTCTGAGAGAATGCAAGGAATAACTTCAATGTTTCTGAATTTAGACAAGTTTGCTTTGTAGCCTAAAATGTGGTCTATTTTAGAAAACGTTCCATGTGCTGCTGAGAAAAACGTGTATTCTGATGCGGTTGGGTGAAATATTTGTTAGATGTCTGTTAAATCTAGTTGATCTATGCAGTTGTTTAGATCTGTGGTTTCTCTGTTGAGTGTTTGCCAAGTTGATCTATCTAGTGAGGAGAGTGGTGTGTTAAAATCCCCAACAATTAATGTCTTTGGATCTATGTGGGATTTGAGGGAAAGTAGTGTTTCTTGGATAAATTTGGGTGCTCCGTTGTTTGGCATATAGATATTTAAAATTGTAATATCCTCCTGAAGGAGAGATCCCTTAATTAGTATGTGGCAACCTTCTTTATCTCTTCTCACAAATTTTAATTTTAAGTCTATTTTATCTGATATTAGGATTGCAACTCCCGCCTGTTTATGGGGGCCGTTTGCTTGGTAGATTTTTCTCCAGCCTTTAACATTGAAAATGTGTTTGTTTTTATGGGCAAGATGTGACTCCTGAAGGCAGCAGATAGAAGGATCTTGTTTTTTAATCCAACTAGACAGTCTATGTCACTTAATTGGATCGTTAAGTCCGTTAATGTTGATAGATAGGACTGAGAGGTATTTGGGAGGTCCTGCCATGTTATCCACCTTCTTGGGGGCTGCAAAAACTGGGTTCTTCCTATGGTTCTTGGATTCTCAGTTTGGGTGCAGTGTCTTGGCCTTTTTTGTGGTCTTGCTGGTTTTCTCCTCACTCCAGTTAAAATGGCAAAAATCAAGAACTCTAACAACAACAGATGCTAGAGGGGATGTGGACAGAAGCGAACCATACTGCATTGTTGGTGGGAGTGTAAGCTTGTTCAACCACTTTGAAAAGCAGTATGGAGGTTCCTCAAAAGACTTCACATAGAGCTCCCCTATGACCCAGCAATCCCACATTTGGGCATTTACCCAAATGCTCACAAACAAGACCACACTAAAGCTACCAGCACAACTATGTTTATTGCAACATTATTTACCATAGCTAAGATATGGAACCAACCCAGATGCCCCTCAGCAGAGGAATGGATCAAGAAAATGTGGTATATATACACAATGGAATTCTATGCCTCCATCGGAAAGAATGGCATTGCCCCATTTGTTAGGAAATGGAAAGACTTGGAAAAAACTTATATTAAGTGAAGTAAGCCAAGCCCAAAAAAACATAGGTCCCATGGTTTCCCTTATTTGTAATATCTAGTATATGTATGAGTGAAGCAGAAAAGGTCAGATAATATGATGTGAGGAAAATGAACCCTTAGATATGTATTTTAATGTTTTTTTCTTTCATCCATTTGTTTCTAATGCATATATAAGATTATTTCTTTGTTGCTTTGTATGTCCCTCCCCCACAGTATAAACCCTGCTTTCACTGTATTTGATGTCGGTATAGTTTGTGGAGGGGAAGGGGAAAAACAAGTTGTTTAAATAAGGATACAGGTGGACCTGTTGCAACAATGAGAAGTACAAGTTGTCATGTAGAAAACGAACTTTACAACTTGGGGGGGGGAGAATTGGGGGGAGAGAGAGGATGGGTATGGATGGGAAAGGTAAACAAAGGAGGAGGCTACAATGATTGATAAGAAATGTACTCACTATCTTACCCATGTAATTGTAACCCCTCTGTACAGTATTTTCACAATAAAAAAATTAAAAAAAAATTTGGACTTCAAAGATTGCAGAGGCGCACCTAGGAGCTAACTGAGATATCATGAAGAAACCAGTTTTAGTGTTCCAGTGAAAAATCCAAGGCTCAGAGTCACCCAAGTGAGCCATCATAGTACAGAGAGTTTGGCCAGAGAGGAAAATTTCAGGCAGCCTGTTTAAGGAGGCAGATTTGAGCATACACCAGTGACCGAGGTGGCAGTGGCTGTGGCTGCCAACATAACAGTAGACCGAGCCTGAGGAAAAGGTGACAGAAACAGAGTGCAAGCAGCTTCTATTCACTACCAGTCTGAATTTACCAGGAGCAAAAATCTTCATCCTGCTGACCACAGATGGACGCAGATCACAGATAGCCTGAAAAACCAAGGGAAGGTAAGTACCCAAAAAGGCATTCCCATTCCTTCTCACAAAACAGAGTTTGGAAGGTAGCTCTTCCCCTATCATCCCAGAAGAATGTCATCTTTCATATTGGCAAAGACGGAGCCAGGGCAGCCAGTAGATACCTCAGGCCTTAGAATTAGACACTGCTGAGCCATTCAACAGTGCAAAGCAACCCAACCACTGGCACTCAGCTCCATACTGGGGAAAGTTGACCTTTCCAGATGGGGGAAGGACCATCCAAGGCAGGGCAACTTTCTTCACAGAGTAAACAGAGCCAGAGGTGGCCCCACCCTCTGCGGCATGGCAGCAGCAGCTCTCCATGCTGCAGGATGTTAAAAATAAATAAATTCAAAACTGGAGAGTAAGAGAAAAGTCCAGGACTAGATGCATTCACAGCTGAATTCTACAAGGCCTTTGAAGCAGAACTCAATTGATACTACTCCAACTCTTCAATGCAAATGAAAGTTCACTACTAATCTCATTCTAGGAAGCCTGCACAACCCTCATCCTCAAAACAGACAGGGAATCATCAAAGAAACAGAACTCAAGACCCATTTCTCAGATGACCATTAATGCAAAACTACAAAATCCTGGCCAATCAACTTCAACAATTCATCAAAAAAATCATACACTATGATCAAACAGGATTCATTCCATGGATGCAAAGTTGGTTCAATATACACAAAACAATAAATGTAATACATCACATCAACAGGAGCAAGGATAAGAATTACATAGTAATCTCAATAAATGCAGAAAAAAGATTTGACAAGATCCAACACCACTTTATTAAGAAAGCTCTGCAGAAACTAGGAATCCATGGAATGAACATTCCTCAATATAAGAAAAGCTGTGTATGACAAACTTACATTATAACTTATACTATAACTAGTATTATACTTAATGGCAAAAGTAAAGCCATTTCCTCAAATTTCAGGAAGGAGACAGATTGTCCACTCTCTCCATTCCTCTTCAGTATAATATTAGAATACCTAGCTAGAACAATAAAACAAGATGCAAACTTTAAGGGGATCTAAATAGAAAAACTCTTCCTCTTAGTAGATGACATGATCTTGTATTTAAATAATCCCCTAGACTCCACCCTCAAGTTATTCGAGCTGATCTGAAACTTTGGCAAAATGGAAAGGTATATAAATTAACCCTCAAAATTCCGTGGCTTTTCTGTATGCCAACAATGAGAGTAACCCTATATCCTCAAATAGTTATACTTTCTTTCTGTTAAAGCAATCAAACTCCTCTCATTGCTCTTTTGGAAACATGTATATATTTCCGTAGTCAGTCTACCATGAACACTACAAGTTACTTCTACTGAATTATAACTCTCTACATACGGAGCAATATTTTTCCATCTCTCCATTCCCATTCCTAACTTCTATTTCTTATAAAATCACTGTTCTATTCTCAATTTCTGAACATTTAAGTCCTACCACGAGTGAGATTATGCAGCATTTGCTTTTTTGTTCTTGCCTTACCTCACTTAACATGATTTCCAAAGGTCACAGTAATGTCAGCATCAAAGGCCAACACTGTTCCAACCACAATAGAAAACAGTTCTATTCGACGTTCTAAGTAGGTGAGTGACTAGTGTCCCTCCATAGAAAACAGTCACAGCTTCTGGTTCTAAACCTTTGAAAGGCAACTGTAGCCAGAGAATAGGATGAATTAAGCAGTTAATAAAATTTAAAATCCCTACCTAAGTCCTAAGTAACATATTAACCTCAGATTCCTAATTAGAAAATGCATGGCTTGCAATAAAAGCATTTGCTATTAATGAATGTAAATTAATGCAACCAGTTTAATAATGTTTAACTATTGAAACTAATATTGAAACATTTGTTTGCCCTCTTTCTTCACAAGTTAATAAAAAACCAAGTAAATTAGAGCACTGTGACATATCTCAATTGAAGAAAGAAAATCCTTCCTTTTAGAATGACGGATTAATGAAACGAATTAAAATCAACCTCAAAGAAATTATGAGTGAAGGGGCTGGGAAGGTGGCTCAGTGGTAGAGCACTTGCCTTGCATTCATGAGGCCCTGTGTTCGATTCCTCAGCACCACATAAGCAAAAAGAAAAAAGCCGGAAGTGGCACTGTGGCTCAAGTGGTAGAGCAGTAGCCTTGAGCTGAAGAGTTGAGGGACAGCGTCCAGGCCCAGAGTTCAGGTCCCATGACCGGACCCTCTCCTCCCCCCCAAAAGAAATTATGAGTGAAAACTATTGTCTACACTACTCTAGAAGACAAAGCCAATTTCAGTGTAGAACTTTTCTGGCATACAAGAAATTCTTACAGTCTCACTGAATTATTTCACTACTATAATATCCTAGGTGTTACATATAGAAGGCACATAGGATGCGTATACAAATAAGAGATGGTGTTAATAGTCCTGTAGTTAGACTTTTCTTCATGTATCCCATTTCAAACACATCTATCCTCAAAACCTTACCCATGGCTGCACATTGGTGGATATCCATAAAGTAGGCAAATAGCTCTCAAGAAAATTCCACAGCAAGGTCAGACTATGCTCAAGAAAACTCTTAAAACTCATTTTAATAATATTTTGTTTCATTTCTCCTCAGTACTATTTCCAAGTTCCTTCCAAAATTTTCCCTTGTCCTTTGATTGTCACCTAATTAAAACTATTAGTTAATGCACCTAATTCTACGTTTACGAGCCTATAATCATAAATTTAGAAGAGATGTTATAGATGTTCAATACATTTTCCTAAAATTGAACTACACACTATGGAAGCAATAATATCAGGGAAATCTCTAATCTTTTGCCAACCTAATTACTTCCTCAATGTTCTAGTGTCAGACTATTTTGAAAGAGCTATATAATCCATTCCCTGAGAGCTTCTATCTACTGATTGAATCTTGCCATTTGAAGCATATATCGTGTTCTATAACTTTGTTTTCCTAGAGTTTCAGAAAACATAAAATTTTAGCTTCGTTTCCTATAGCACAATAGGAAATTTCTTCCTATCTTGATTTCATTCCTCTGAATATTCTGAGACAACCTTATACTTCTTCACTAAAAGCTATTGTTGGGTTGAACCTGATGCCATCCCTTTCACCTATTAGACTCATTTTTGTAACTTGAGTGCACATTTACTGTATGGGTAAGCCCAGGATATTTTTGATACTTGGTGCTAAGTAAAATTATTCTGCTCCACAGTGAGTGAGATAGTTAACAGTTCTAAATAGAGAATATAACATTTACCTCTACAAAATTTAGTCATTTCATCCTGTTCAAATTTCTTGAAATTCAAATTCCGTAATCCAGCATTAAAAATATAAGTAAGTCACTATTTAAACTTACGGAGTTAGATTTGCATAAATAGGTAAAACATTCGTGTGTGTGTGTGTGTGTGTGTGTGTGTGTGTGTGTGTGTGTTTTAGAAAACATTGGTTTTCTGTGGTTTTTGCCTTTTCTAAAAGTCCATTATATATGTCTAAAAATACTATTTTTAAAAATACAATAATAAGTAGCTTTCAACTGCTATGGATCTTAATATTAAGACTCTATTAGCCTTTGAAATTCTAAATTTAGTCACATATTGTTAATCTAACAAAACTATGTACACCTTCTTTGGAATTAATCTATGAATTAGCAGAGTATGTCAACATATATAGAAATAAAATTAGTTCTATTATTAACTTCATCATGTAAATCATATTAATGATTACAATGTCATGTTCAATTTCAGAAGACACATATGATTTTTGGTAAGATTCTAGAAGTCGTTGATAAATACTCAACAACCAGCATAAAGTCTTCATGCTCTGTGCCAAGCAAGTAAGGTCTAGTTAAAGTGTGATGGGAAGAGTCAGAGTACAATATATCCTAAAGCCATCCACAGCAATTCAGAGCCAGTAAGTCCCCCAAGATTATTCATTTTTTTTGGTGGGGGGAATCCGGTCATGGGGCCTGAACTCTAGGCCTGGGCACGGTCCCTCAGCTCTTCAGCTCAAGGCTAGCACTCTACCACTTGAGCCACAGCGCCACTTCTGTCTTTTTTCTTTTTGCTTATGTAGTGCTGAGGAATCGAACCCAGGGCCTCATGCATGCAAGGCAAGTGCTCTACCACTGAGCCACCTTCCCAGCCCAAGAATATTCATTTTTTATGTCTTAAAAATAACCTGAATTTCAATGGCTTTGCAGTTTCCCACTGTATTTGATTTCAACTAGAATTTATGCCTGAAAACTCTTAACTTCTAATGTTAAAACATGTTAGTTTTATGTACCCAAACATTTTCTTAGTGCTCCAAATGAGGAGTTCTGGTCCTCTGACCTACCCCATGAAAAACATTGTGTGGTCAAATAAGCAGAAAATCTATTCCTTTTGGGTATCTATAATCCTCTTTGTCTATAATCCTCATTAGCTTTCTATTTAAGATGGGTAGAACATTCCTTAACTCACCTAACCATATTAACTTTCCACAGGCTACCCTCAACATTTATTAACATTTCACTGACCTACAGAAACGTGGGGAAATTTTTACTTCTTTTCTTTAGTTATACATTTATCCCAGTAATATTCCATAGAGCTTTGTATTTCGTATTTTAAATTTGTCCAGATTTGTGAAGAAATCCCTCCTATTCCTTTAAGACCCTCTAAAGGTTAGATGCACATACTATTTCTTTTCTAAAAGAAGTTGGCAATATAGGTGGGAAAAAGAAAGTTTAGTGATAATCCTTATCATCTGAGACACTGAAGATCTTTAATTACTTGGATCTTTCTAACATATTCAGAGAGACTCAGAAAAGACATCAAAACGAAGAGGAGTCACCAATACTTTCTGGAAGTCCCTTAAAAGCACTAAAACCCTCATTTCTGTTTGGCTAAGAAAAATTCCCTTTCTCATTACCTAAAATGCTTGACCAACCTTACCTCTCTGAAATGAGGTTCCCCCCCCCCTTTTATTAAAAAAAAACAGTCTGTTACAGATTATTTTGTTTTATTATTTGTAGTTTTTTCCTAGCTGTTCTGAAAGAAAAGGAATTTCTAAAACCATAGAGAGCTAATGCTATTTTTTCAGAAGTACACAGCAAAGAAAAATGAGTTTATAAATAAAAAAAATGTTTTGACAGGACATGTAACTTCAAATTCCAGACTTGTTTAGAGCTTGTACAAAGTTTTTGATAGACTGATAGAATCAAAAGATGGTAAAATTCTTTAAATGACTCTATGTGTGAAAGGATCCATTTGAGAAAATAATCATAGGTTAGCTGAAGAGGGGGGGAAGGAACAAATATCGAGAGTTCTTTTGGACTTTACCCTGAAGCAAGCCAAGTAAAACGAAATGTTTAATGAAATCTGTCTAAATCCAACCAACACATGCAGAAAAATGCCAAGAGGTCACTCACCCGGAGATACTACTAATGGTGGGACAAGTAAAGCAAAGGATGGACTTAATTCTGGGGTGATTTGAATCATAGCCACAATTAAAGCTTCAGTACCATGTCAAATACATTTCAACACTTTAAAATCCTTTGCTTGCATAAAGGTTTTCAAGTCAACTAATGACTAATGACTACGTGGAACAAAAGCAATGTATGAGAATTGCAATTATCACCACAACAAAGGAAAGAAAGCATAGGTGATATTAATGACCCACTGTACAGAACTCACATTAATTTATCTCCATGAGTAAATGAAATAACTCCTTAAATGTGACTCCCTGCCAACATTCAAGCTCAATGCAATCGATCTTTCACACTGTAACCAGAGGAACCTTACAAACCTCATCATGGTTATTTCCCTACCTAAATAATGTCACTAGCATCCTGCTTCTCCAGAACTAAACTACAAATCACTGGTTTAACCTGAAAATCCTTCCCAGTTTCCCTTTGTCCCACCCTCTTCAGCTACATCATTTGCCCTAACTTCTCCATCCTCACCCCATTTCCACAATTTATCCAGAGATCCACACATAATACACTTCTTAAATTTTTCATACCTGAACCATTTCATCAGCTTTCTCTCTTCTTGGATTGCCTTCCCTTCATTGCATCCCTTAGGAAATGATCTGTTGATCAAATTTATGTTCAAAGATCATTATCTCTTTAGAGGTCTTCTTTGCTCCCCTAGGTCAAATTAATGTTGATCTTCTTGTACCCACAGGAACCCCTTACAATAGATAATAAATTCTAACACATTAACATTATTAAGAAATGATTTTCTAGACATAGTTTTACTCAATTAAATCCTAACAATAACCTCATGAGGCTGGTACGATGATTATTATAATCAATTTTCAAATAAGACAGTCTGAGATATACAGACACTGAGTGTTCTAGATGAGGTCATTCAAGCATTCGCTGACAAACACAAATTTGGATACAGTTGGTCTGTCCCATTTAAAGATTATCCCACAGTTCCATCGCTTGAGGTTCTCCTGGGATCAAGCTAAAAAGAGAATCCAGGGCTTTGTTTGACTAGAGGTTCCATGAGGCAGGAGTCAACTTCCATAGGAAGCCTCAAAATCAGGGGGAAAAAGCAGATCCATGTTCTAAAATGGGCGATTAAGTCAAGCAAACCAAAGAGATAAGATTTCACAAGCCCTCAAATAAAGAGCAAATACAAATGTCAGAAACTGGGCTCTGAAATAAATAAAAAGTGAGAATAAGTCTGGTTCCATAAGCAGGGTAATTTCTAACTCCTTATGTCCTGAAAAATGAGTTAGGAGAAGTTCTCCCTTAGAGGAAGTAGAAATAAATCTATCCATGTGCTTCAAAGTGTCAGGAAACTATAAACTCCCCCTTCAAAGCTTCTTCACTTCCCTGTTCAGGATAGAGGAGGTCAAATTTTGAACAGCTCCTCACTGGCCTGGGCAAGGTTCTCTCCCATCTGAACAGCACATTCCCCATACAGCAAAACAAGAACCACAGTCATTTATTTATAAATCATAGACTACTCAATTTTAAGATTTCTGTGCATGATGCTGGAATTAACTTCTTGTAATTGCTAAACAAGCACTCAATACTGAGCCAAGTCCCTAGCCCTCATTTATAACTTTTATCAGCTTGCTATTTGTCTTAATTGGCACTGCATTTCAGGTCAAATTTCACCAAATTTCTTCAGCAATATCCTTGTTCCCTCTGGCACCCTATTCTGCAAATTGCATTTTTCTTCACAGATTTAGTGGAAAAGGAACACATTTTTTAGGACCCTACTCAAATGCATTTTTCTTCATGAATTGTTACTTTTTCAACTTTACTGAAAGTAAGCTGATTCTCTCAAATTCCTATACACATTCTTTGTACCAATTAAAGGTATTCTCTGTATTTTTCATGTCAATAGCCATGATTGATGATTCTATTCCCAGTGCAACTACCACTAATACTAGAATCTATCTCTTTTTTTCCTGTGCTAGAACTGAGTTTCAACTCATGGCTTGGAATTCTCAAGTTCTCAGTTGACCATACCTTCACTTCCAACATTTTTCTGATTAGTTGAAGGTAAGAATCTCACTGATTTTCCTACTCCAAACCCCTCTTGAGCAGCTAAGCTTATACATGTGAGCCCCCAGAGCCTGGGTTCACTTCTTAAGAATATGCTATGGGGGCTGGGACGGTGGCTCAGTGGTAGAGCGCTTGCCTTCCATGCATGAGGCGCTGGATTCGACTCCTAAGCACCACATAAGCAAAAAGAAAAAAGCTGGAAGTGGTGCTGTGGCTCAAATGGTAGAGCACTAGCCTTGAGCTGAAGAGCTGAGGGACAGCAATCCAGGCCCCAAGTTCAGGCCCCACAATCAGAACACCCCCCATCCCCCCAAAAAAAGAATGTGCTATGTGCCTTTACATATAGTCACTTATTCAGCAACCTGAAATGCAGTTGTTGTTTCATGTCAGTAAATAAGAATAACTTTGAAAAACTATGAAATAATCTTTTGCTGAAAAGACATATTCTTTTTTTTTGGGGGGGGGGTCCGGTCATGGGCCTGAACTCTGGGCCTGGACGCTGTCCCTTAGCTCTTCAGGTCAAGGCTAGCGCTCTACCACTTGAGCCACAGCTCCACTTCAAGCCTTTTTCTTTTTGCTTATGTGGTGCTGAGGAATTGAGCCCAAGGCCTCAAGCATGCAAGGCAAGCGCTCTACCACTGAGCCACCTTCCCAGGCCTGAAAAGTCATATTCTTATCCTTATTTTATAAACAAGAAAACTAAGATACTAAATTATTGACAATCTTGTCAAGTTGACACAGCAGTTAGCCGTAGAGATGTGAAGTGACTCCAGGCCTGATTTCTACATACAGTTATACTTACTGTGTGCTGACTCACTTTTCTTGTCTCCATGTAATAAGGCTAATATCATGTGAACATGGACTGAAAGCAGAACAAATTATAATCAGTAGAAAATGAGTCTCTCTTCTAAGCTGAGGCATTTTAGAGTACAACCCTGGAAACCACAAAAGAAAGAGCCTGGATCTAAAAAACACATTACACAATGCAGATGTGTTTTACATCAGACCTTCAGAAAGCAAAAGACAAACCAGCGATGATCCCTTAGTTCTCTAATTTGTTTTTCTTGTTGTCAATGCTGCTATAATAGAGACTCTCAAACCTAGTTTCTCAACTCTAACTCTACTCCAACTTCTCATTCAACATTTCAGAGTATTTTTCAGCTAACACAGGCAGAAGAAAGAAGAGAAGGAAATGAATACAGTAAAGGCTACTAGCTTCTTCACATGGAAATAAAACAACAGTGAAGCAATCAGATAGAATATGTGAGGAACTCATGGAGAACCTCACAAATCCTATAGTACCTCAAGTGTAATCTCAGATTCCACAAGATCATCTCAGAGTAAGAGAAGAGGACTGAATGCAAACAAGTTATGCAGTTGTCTTACTCCAACAAAAATCTTTTCTAGTCTTTCTACCTATACTACATTTACATATTAGTTTCATTTCCTGTGTATCAGGAAATCTTGTCTAACATTGGAATACAGAGACTAACATTGGAATACAGACTCTAACATTGGAATACAGGAGTCAGAATAGCTTTTAGAAACAGCACAAATTCATTCATGGACTTCTTTATTTCAGTTTCTATAATAGTAGGCATTATCCTCTCTACTGCCTTTCCTATGCATTGGTCATAATAGATACACTCTTTCCAATACTATTAAATTTAGAAATATTAAATGTGTTTTCCTCCCTCCAAGCAAATTCACCATAGCAATTTACACTACTCACAAAAACCCAAATATATACACATTAGTTAATGGCAGTATTTCTCACAATGGTGAAAAACTAGAAACCTCAGTGTTCCACACTAGTTATATTATTGTATTTTCTATAAAAGATTATTTCATAGTGTTTTTAAAGTGATTCTTCTTTACAGACATGAGACAACCACATTTCAGGCTTGTGAGTAAAATTGTAAATTACAAACATCTGTATTTTGATTCTATTTATGTGTGTGTTTGTATATATGTCTGAGGACTATTTTGTGTATGGAAATAAAGAAGGCATAAAAATCTACTTCAGAATTTTAACAGTTCTTTATTATTGATAGGTTTTGAGATGCACTTCACTTCTATACACTTCTGTGTTGCTTCTGTTTTAAATGTTCATATATCTTTGTGTATATATATATATATATATAAAGGATTTTATATATATATATATATATATATATATATATATATATATATATATATATATATATATAGGATTAGAGATATAGCTTAATGACAGTGCTTATCTACCATGCTTAAGATACCAGGTTCAATATCCACTAGCACAAAAATCACAAATGTAATACAGATTCATATTGGGAAAATGTTTAAGCTGTATCTTAACTGCCACTTTCCAGCACACCAAAATTTCATTCAATGGATACACTAAGTGAAATAAACTAAGGTTAGCAATTTAGTTTACAGAGATCATTTCTACCTAGTTTCTATAATCAGAATGTTGCCTGTTATTACTCAATCTATGATGAAAATAATGAGGTTTCAAAAGTACATTCAGAGTTAATTCTTTCACTTCAGATTTCAACATTAAACCATCAAGGTAGATTCTACATATAGACCATAATTCCAATGAAATCTTGGGTAAAAATCTTGTTGCAGAATGAGTTCCTAAGTGATAATGGTTTTCTCTTTCTGACCACATTTCCAATTTATGAAGTCATAAATGTAACAGTACCAGAAATCTTACTGGCTGTCAAATAAAGAAAAAATAAGAGAGGCTCTAAACTATATTTGTTAACACACCAAGCAGTATATCAGACAAGATATTGTAAAATAAGATCTATACTTTAAGCCTCTTTTACCAGTTAAAGGATTTTTTTCAAATAAGAAAGTAATAGACAAAATACACCATCAAGTTTTCTATTTTAAAATCTAACCACCAGAATTTACCAACTAAGATTGAAAAATAGGAGAATAAACAGGAAAAGGTTCTAAAATCCTATTGGAACAATAACCTGTGATATCACGGGTTATTCCACCAGAGTATGAATGAAGTTTGATTTTAGGGCTAGCCCATCCATTAAACAGATGCTACATTAAACTTAAAGTTGCTTAATAACAAAGTATTTGTGTCATTGGCTATTCTGGTTAAATACACACTATGTTCATTATGGTTAAAACAATAAATATTAATTTGTACTTTAAGTCATAGTTCAGTTGGTTGCATAGCTATTCAGGAAAGCTCTCATTCATCTAAATGGTGACTTACAGAGACAGGATTCTTCCATATTGCAGTTTAACATTTGGAATATGTAGTTTCCAAGGTTGCCACAGAACAGATGCTGGGGAATAAAATACAGGATTTTATGGATTGAGCTGGAAATTGCATATACCATTTACAACTATGTGCTGTTGTCTAGAATTTAACCATATTATTTTACCTTGCTCCAAGAAAGGATTGAAAATATAGTTTATGTACCTAGGAAGACAAAATGGATTTGTGAACATGAGGAATGCTGCTGTAGTTTGATGTTAACTGTTCTTTTTATCTTTGTAGAACATATTAGATACTATGGTAATTTCTTTCCTTTTCTGTATGCCTCAAACTCATGTGGCAAAGGAACACTCACTGCTCTAAAGTATAGACCTAAAAGTTATCTCCAGCTTCTCCCTTTCCTCAGTGCTCCCACAGTCATCAACATTCCCGTGGCTCATTTTTTTCAGCCTATTCCTTTATCACCAGCACCACCAGCTCACGTGTTCAACTAGCCTCTCCTGGAAAGAAATCTCTGCCTCCACTCTGACCTCAACCACAATTTTCCCACCCCATCCATTGTCACTTCCACCAATGCAGAAACAATAACAAATCTTTCTTATCCTAAGACATATTACCACTCTCCTTACCTTTACACTTCAGTAGGTTTACTTCAGGCTCTATAAACTGAGACGACTAACTTTTTGATCCTTTTGCTCAATATTATAGTTTAACCAGTTGTATTATATTCTGACTCCAGGACGTCTTTACTGTCTATATTTTGCTGCACCCTACTTTCCAGACTCTTGTTCTCTATTACTTAAACATATGCTTCTGTGGCAGAAAAACAAACATTTTATTCTGCTGAAAATTTTCAGACTATTTTCTTCTAGTTTCAGGGAATAACCAATAAATTCTCATCATCTAAATCACCTATCTCCATAATGGCACATCAGAATTTCTTGATCCTAACTGTAAGTTGGTACTTACTGTTGAGCCTTCCTCTATGGTCACATTCTCCTTATTCTCCCCAACTTCTAGTAACTACAATTCTATTCTCAACTATGACATCAGCTTGGATAAGGTGGGGAAGTGAGGGTGGGGACGTTTTTTCTTTTCATCTTCTCATGACAGTTAACATGATATACTGAGTTTTATTTTAGAAAGGTATATTGTTTTGACTAATAAACCAAAATTAATAAAAAGATAATAATGATAATAACAGTGATTTGAAGAACAAAACTAAAAAATCAGTGGCTTGACAAAAGTTTGTTTCTTCTCTCCTAAAGTCCAAATTAGGTATTCATGATAGTCAAGCAGCTCTTCTCTTGATGTAGGAATACAGATTCTGCCACGGATTCTGCTTAACTTTGATATTTGGCTTCCAGTGTCACTAGTGCAAGAAGAGAAAGGATAATGATTAGGAGAGTTTTGTAGATGAGGCCTGAAAATAGCACATATCATGGGACTGACAATATTACATGGCTAGAACTCTTTTACATGGCTACACATAAAAATCAAAGTAAGGTGTGAACTCAAAGGATACTGGATCTGAAAAATAGCTTTCCTTTAACTATTTTCCTATCACTCCAGCTCCTTCCTCCTCTGCATATTTCTAGTATTTTCTAGAACCTTCCTGATATGCTGCATCAAACTCTGAACTGGACTCTGTTAAATATCTCACAATATCTCCTACAACTACAAAACTGCTCTGCACACTAAATGAGTTCCTTACATATGGACTAAGGAGACAAACAATAATCTCTTAGGAGCTATTAAAGTATATATAGGCATTTCTTCATATTCTAAGTGGTCCCAGACTTCTAGAAATAGAGAGTTTGGCTCTACACATTTTATTATTCCTTTCCTTGCCATATAGATATACACTTGCAATATTTTAAAATATGAAATGCTTTAGCAATTTGTTTGTCATCCTTATACAGGAGACATGCTAATCTCTGCATCATTTTGATCTTAGTATACAGTATATGTTGCTGTAGCAAGTAGTTGATATTGCTTTCTATTGCCTTCAGCATGTTGATGCTCTAGTCAGCCCTTCTTTACTGTTTCTACAATATGCAGCAATGGATTCTACAACATATACAATCAAATAAATACAATCTCTAACAAATGTAATTATTCCATATTATATATTACATTGTTATATATTAATGTAATTACTAACATATATTTGATTATAGTTTACAAGAGAATAAATAAATGCGAAATTGTTCATGCTGTGGCCCCTGGGAGCACTTGTTCACTTTGCTGATGCCCATCCCTAAAATAATATAAACTTGTCTTCTTTCCTCTCTTCCTACCATTACCATGTGTTCATTGAAGAGTATTTAATAAATGAAGTCATCTAAGAATTCTAACCAAATCTACAATTTTATCAGCAATTCACCTTTATATTATCCCAATAAATCAAGACAGAAAGAGATGAAGAAGAAGAAATTAGAGAGCTAAAGAAGTCTTAAAAGTGTGGTGGATATTAAAGCAGATAGTTGTGACAGAGCTATGATAGACTTTTCAATAGCATCCTAGTTAAACCATGACAAGTCTATACATCCCAAGAATTTCATAATGCCTCTTCTTTAAACACAACATAAATATGGAAACATACATATAATTGCATCAAATCAACTTCATGAAGAAATAATATGGCTTGTCAGAGGTGTCTATCTGAATAGCATTGAATAGAGGCACAAATCTATTTCTAAAAGGAAACTAGAAGAATAATTCATGTATTTTTTAAACAAAAGTGGTAACAATTTCCATGATAAAGGGAAAAATACTTCAAATATTTCCAAGAATATTAAAGTCCATGGGCTCAGTCAAAATTTCTATGTACCAAAATCAATATCATTGTATAAGATAATGTTTGTAGAAGTTGTCATTTTAATTGACTTCTGTTCCCTTGGCCATTATTTTTATCATCACAGTGATTAAGGTGCTTTGAACTAAATGTTAATTCAATGTAGTCTGAAATGAAGCAGAACAAAATTTCTTTAAGCCACACTGACCGCTAGAGACACAAGATTATAAATATGCTGGAGTAAAATAAAAATGCATCTCAACAACATCAACATGAGTAAAATGGGTTTATATTTTGTCACAAGTAAGCACAATAAACTGAACTGTATGTAATACTCCACTAAATATACAGCATTGCAAGTTATTAAAATTTCACTGCAAAGACAAAAAGACAGAGGCAAAGAGAAATAATCTAGACCAAAAAAGACTTTGCAACAACTGAAAATGCCCAACTTTGCAAACAATTGAAATGTATGTACCGATTCAAGCCAGCCCAGGCAGGAAAGACCGTGAGACTCCTATCTCCAATAACCACCAGAAAACTGGAAAAGGTGCTGTAGCTCAAGTGGTAGAGCGCTCACCTTGAGCTGAAGAGCTGAGGGACAGCACCCAGGCCCAGATTTTAAGCCCCACGACTGACCAAAAAAAACAAAAACAAAAAACTATTTTCCAATTTGAAAAGCAACAACAAAATCAAAAAGAAATCTACATTAAATTTACCTTTTAAAAATCCTCTATTAGCCAGGTGCTGGTGGCTCTTGTCTGTAATCCTAGCTACGTCTGTAATCCTAGCTACTCAGGAGGCTGAGATCTGAGATTCATGGTTCAAAACCAGTCCAGACAGGAAAGTCTGTGATACTCTTATCTCCAATTAACCACCAGAGAACCAAAGTGGTGCTGTGGTTCAACTGATAGAGCACTAGCCTTGAGCTGAAAAGCTCAAGGACAGCATCCAAGCCCAGAGTTCAAGACTCATGACCAAAAAAAAATCCTCTATTATTATATAATTAAACTGGTTCATAGAGTACATCACTGGTAAAGATGGTTATATTTGGTGTTGAATGTCACTGTAACAAAGGATAACAAAGTGAGCAGCTTGCAGCACACACACAGAAAAATGAACACTCTCACAGTTTTGGAGATTAGAAGGCTGAAGTCAAAGGTGTCAGCAGAACTTTGCTCCTCCTGCTTATTTCTAGCTTTTGTGGTGGCCATGAACTTTTCACATTCCTTGTCTTGCACTTTACCACTCTGATATCTTCTTCTAGTATCTTCTCTCTGCATGTATCACTTTATTTGTCTCTTTCCTTTTAAGGATGCTGATCATTTCTGATAAATGTACCACTCTACTCTCATGTTAATTTTAAGTAATACTACTTCCAAAGAAGGACATAGTCTGAGATACTAGGTTAGCACTTTATCATACTTTTGAGAAGCATACATTTAAAAATGATGATATCAGGCAGGCACTGGTGGCTCACACCTGTAATCCTGGCTACTCAAGGGGCTGATATCTGAGGATCATGGTTCAAAGCCAGCATGAGCAGGAAAGCCTGTGAGATTTTAATTTCCAATTAACTACCGGAATTGGTGCTATGTGCCGGAACTAGCCGGCAACGAAAGGAACTCCTGATTTAGGGGGCGAGGACGGAAAAATAAAGACATAAGACAAAGGATGGGGTTGGGAGGTCTGCAGCTCAAGACTGCAGCCCCGTTTATTTTTAACTCTCCTTATTTATACTATTAGAAGTCAAGAGGTAACCTAAGGTCACCATAGTGCAGAAAAGCAAGAAAAGTCTTTAATAAAAACAAGGGTGCAGAAAGAAACAAGACAAGGTCAACTGATAGAAAGTAAAGAAAATTCTACAGACATAGCAAGGCAAACCCGGACACCTGGTGTTATTCATGAAAGCCAGGTCCTTGTATGTGCCTTCAAGTGAGCACAAGGGTCAAGATGACCTTGGAGTTTTACTGTCGGCTCCCAACAGCTATGGGTCCAAATGATGTAGTGCTAGCCTCAAGTAAAATAATCTCAGGGAAAGCACCCAGGTCCTACGTTAAAGCCCAAGACCAGCAAAACTAATGATGATACCTATCACTGATTATGGGAAAATACATGTGCAGAGAAACCTGACAGATCTACTCTAATAACAACAGAGGCTGGAGGGGATGTGGACAGAAGGGAACCTTACTACATTTTTGGTGGGGGTGTAAACTTGTTCAACCACTTTGGAAAGCAGTATGGAGGTTCCTCAAAAGACTCCACATAGAGCTCCCCTATGACCCAGCAATCCCACTTTTGGGCATTTACCCAAATATTTACAAACAAGACCACACTAAAGCTACCAGCACGACTATGTTTATTGCAGCATTATTTACCATAGCTGACATATGGAACAAACCCAGATGCCTCTCAGTAGATGAATAGATCAAGAAAATGCGGTGTATATATACACAATGGAATTCTATGCCTCCATCAGAAAGAATGACATTGCCCAATTTGTTAGGAAATGGAAAGACTTGGAAAAAATTATATTAAGTGAAGTAAGCCAAGCCCAAAGAAACATAGGTTCCATGGTTTACCTTATTTCCAATATCTAGTATATGTATGAGTCAAGCAGAAAAGGTCAGATAAGGTGATGTTAGGAAAATGAACCCTAAGATATGTATTCAAATTTTTTTCTTTCATGTGATTGTTACTAACACATTCATAAGATTATTTCTTTGTTGCTTTGTATGTCCGTCCCCCACAGTATAATCCCTGCTTTCACTGTATTTGCTGTTGGTATAATTAGTGGAGGGGAAGGGGAAAAACAAATCATTTAAATAGGGATACAGGTGGACCCATTGCAACAATGAGATGTACAAGTCGTTATGTCGAAAACGAACTTTACAACTTTGGTGGGGGGGCAGCGTGGGGAGGATTGCGGGGGCGGGAGGAGGATGGGAAGGGCTGGGAAGGGGAAACAAAGGAGGAGGCTACAATGCTTGATAAGAAATGTACTCATTAATTGTAACCCTTCTGTACAATATTTTCACAATAAAAAAAAGAAGAAAAAAGAAACCTGACAGTTCTAAAATAGGAAACAATTTGGGCATGATGGCACTCACCTGAAATCCCAACTCTGGAGGTAGAGGCAGGAAGATGAAGACCCATAGACCAGCCTGTTATTAGTAGTTGGACATCATCAATAATACAGATAATAACAGATTCTAGTATGGATGTGAGTGAATAGTAACTCTAGTACAATGTTAGTAAGAGTGTAAACTTTTTCAACTACACTGGAAAACAATATGGAAGATCCTCAAAGAACTACAGTAAAATCCAGCAATTCTATTCTTAAAGATTACAAACTAGGATACAGTAAAGTCACTTGCACAACCATGTTTATTGCAGCACTGTTCACCACAGCCAAGGTATGGAATCAGCCCAGGTGGCCCTCAATAGATGAATGGGTAAAGAAATTTATATAACTAAATTTTACTTATCCTTTAGAAAGAATAATATTGTATCATTTGCAAAAAAATGGAAAGACCTAGAAAATATCATACTAAAAGAAATCAGGCTCAGGGAGTCAAAGATGTATGTTTTCTCTCATATATGAAAGCTAGAATTCATTTATAAATATAAGTAAACATCTTCAATGTTATGCAAATATACACAAATGTATCAGCCAAAATCTGGTAGAATCAGGAATGAACTCAGAGTGTAATTGCTAAGAAAGGCTGACTCACAGTCCAACAAAATAAACAACAGGAAACGAGTATTCAAAAGTGAAAAGGATCAAAGAAAGGGAGCTAGACAAATGAAGAACAGGGAAGAATGCAGTCATAAAATTCAATGTTTATCTTACAAAACTGAGAAAGGGGTGAAATTGGGAGGGATGGGGGAAATGATGAAATGGATAATATTAATCAAGATGCATTGTACTCATATATTGCTTTGTTGAACGGCAATTCCTTAACACAACTACTTTAACATACTAAAAATACACTAAAAATAAAATATAAAATAAACATAAACATAAAAAGAAAAGTAATGTCATTTGTCAAAGTGGCATTTATAGGACAGAATCTATGTACTGAGTTTATCTCTTGCAGAGAGTAGAGTTGCACTACAATGTATTACAATAAAAATTATAACACTTAAGGTTGGTCAAGTGGCTTAAACCAGCTCCTTAAATATTGCTAGTGAAGGTGGATATGGCCCAAGGTAGATATGTTCCTGTGTAGTACAGACTGGGATCCAGAACCAGTGCTTTTTGAAGTCCTGTAGTTAATAATAATGAAGAAACTCAAGTTCACATTCTAACCTAAAAAAAAAATCAGTATTTTTATTTTCCCCTTAAGTCTGGTGACGAGAAGGAAACATAAAAACTAAACCTGGAAGATATTTTCTTGCCAAATAGCAAAGAAGTTATCAAAGATTACTGACATCAAACCTGACTGAAGTAGCTCATGTCTGTAACCCTTACTACTCATCAAGTTGAGATCCAAGGATCATGGTTATAAGCTAGCCCACCCAGACAGAAAATATCCATTACATACACACACACACACACACACACACACACACACACACACACACACACACACACACACACACACACACACACACTCACACACACACACACCAGAAAAATCCATGTCACATTTACCTCCAATTAACATCACCAAAAAACAAGAAATGGTGCTGTGGCTCAAGTGGTAGAGTGCTAGCCTTGAGCAAAAATGCTCAAGGACAATGCTCAGGCCCTGAGTTCACGCCCTCGGACCAGCTCAAGAAGTAAAAAAGTACTAACATTGTGTCATGGGGATTCAGGAGCAAGTAAAGGACGTGAAGTGTGCAAAGACTACAAAATAAGCACATCAATAAATATAAATGGATTAAGATACATCAAATTCATTTAAATCTCAAGAGATCCTGTGATATTCAAAGTTATTATAGCTAAGGGTCTCTGCAGAAACAAGTGATAGATGATACATAGATAGCTAGATAATTAGATAGACAGACAGACAGACAGACAGATAGATAGATAGATACATAGATAGAATTTAAAAATTACTATAAAAGTTCAGATAATCATGGAATCTTAGGAAAATGAAACCTAAGATATGTATTTAAATGTTTTTTTCTTTCATGCTTTTGTTTCAAACGCATTTATAAGATTATTTCTATGTTGTTTTTATGTCCCTCCCCCACAGTATAACCCCTGCTTTTACTGTATTTGATGTCGATATAATTTGTGGAGGGGAAGGGGAAAAACAAGTCGTTTAAATAAGGATACAGGTGAACCCGTTGCCACAATAAGAAGTACAAGTTGTCATGTCGAAAACGAACTTTACAACTTTGGTGGGGAGGGAGGATTGGGTGGGGGACGGCAGGGGGAGGCTGGGAAGGGATGGGAAGGGGAAACAAAGGAGGAGGATACAATGCTTGATAAGAAATGTACCTTGCCACAAATAAAATAAAATAAAATAAAATGAAAAAAAAAAAGAAAGCAGGAAGTAGAACTGTGGCTCCAGGTACATGTCTAGCCTTGAGAGAAAGAGCCAAGCCAGGATGCAAGCCCTGAGTTCAAACCATAATACCAGCAAAATAACAAATAACGAAAAATATTGTTTTTCCTAGTCTTTCTTTCTTTTGATATATTTTTTGTCAGTCATGGGGCCCTAAACTCTGGGCCTGGGCCCTGTCCCTCAGCTCTTCAACTCATGAGACTCTTTTTTTAAAAATACTTTTTTATTTTAAAAATACTGCACAGAAGGGTTACAGTTACATGAGCAAGGTAATGAGTACATTTCCTATCAAGCATTGTTACCTCCTCCTTTGTCTTTCCCCTATACTCTCTTCCCTCCCCACCTCTACAACTACACTCTCCCCTTCTCTCCTCCCCCCACTCCCTGCCTAAATTGTAAAGTTCACTTTTCAACAAAGTGTCTTGTGCATCTCATTGTTACAATGGGTCTACCTGTATCCCTACTTAAGCATTTTGTTTTTCCCCTTCCCCTGCCCAAGCTAGAGAAGTGTATAATCAAGATGCAGAGCACGGACAACAAATACTGTGGGGGAGGAACATACAAAGAAACAAAAAGATAATATGGTACATTATAAATATGTTAGAAACAATAGCAAGAAATAAAAAACCACTTTTGTCCCAATCTTGGGGTTCATTTCATTTAACATCGTCTTATCTGGTCATATTTACAGAGGGGATGAGGCCAGAAGGGAATCCTACTGCATTGTTGGTAGGAGTGTAAACTTGTTCAACCACTTTGGAAGTAGTATGGAGATTGCTCAAAAGACTCCACATAAGCTTCCCTATGACCCAGCAGTCCCACTTTTGGGCATTTACCCAAATGATCACAAACAAGACCATACTAAAGCTACCAGCACAACTATGTTTATTACAGCATTATTTCCCATAGCTAAGATATGGAACCAACCCAGATGCCTCTCATTAGATGACTGGATCAAGAAAATGTGCCTCCATCAGAAAGAATGACATCACCCCATTTGTTAGGAAATGGAAAGTCTCTGAAAAAATTATATTAAGTGAAGTAAGCCAGGCCCAAAGAAACATAGGTCCTATGGTTTCCCTTATTTGCAGTAACTAGTATATGTCTGGGACAAGCAGAAAAGTTCCAAAGCTATGTACATATGACCAGATAAGATGATGTTAAGCAAAATGGACTCCAAGGTAGGGACACAAATGTTTTTATTTTTCTTTCTTGCTAATGTTTCATGAGACTCTTAACTGCAATTAATCATAGAACAATCTGGAAGTGGCACTGTGGTTCAACTGGTAGAGTGCTAATCTTGAGCAAAAAATCTCAGAGACAATGCTTAGGCCTTGAGTTCAAGCTCTATACCCAATAAAAAAAAAGAGGAGGGATATGATAAGATTGGGGTTTGAATGCAAGACCCTGTTTGTGTTTTCTTTTTTATAATTTTTTATTGTAAAAATAGTGTACAGAGTAGTCACAGTTACACGAGTAATATAATGAGTACATTTCCTGTTGAGCATTGTTACCTCCTCTTTTGTTTTTGCCCTACCATCCCTTCCTTCCTCACCTCCCCAAATTCCCCTTTTTCCCCCTCTAGTTGTAAAGTTCATTTTCAACATAATATCTTGTACATCTCATTGTTACAATGGGTCAACCCGTATCCTTGTTTCAACATTTTGTTATTTGTCTAGAGAACACAAACAGGATAACAAAATCCTGTTTGTGTTTTCTAGACAAGTATTCCAATATATGAGCCACCAGCACCCACAACCTGTTCTGCTTTAGTTATTTTTCTAGATAAAGTCTTTCATTTTTGCCCATGAAAAAGAAAAGAAAAGAAAAGAAATGTACCTTGCCCATGTAATTGTAACCCCTCTGTACGGTATTTTCACAATAAAAAAAAGGTGATCTTTACTCAATCTACATATCAAAATACTAATCTCTCATGTGAACATCCTCATATTCACCCAAAAATAGCTTTGTCAGCTATCTGGAAATCTTTAGCCCACTCAACTTGATGCATACAATTAGCCATCATAATTAAGGCGATGTGGTGAGCCTTTTCTTTTTTTTCCTTTTGAAGAATAATAGAGAAGTACATCATTTTGAAAACTTGCCAATAAAAGTCAAAAATAAAATATCTGTCCTCCCTTTTTTTTCTGTTGGTCATGATCTGTTGGGCCTGGAAACTGTCCCTGAGCTCTTCAGCTCAAGGCTAGTGCTCTACCCACATAAGCCACAGCTCCACTTCAGTTTTCTGGTGGTTTATTAGAGATTAGAGTCTGACAGACTTTTCTTCCCAGGCTGGCTTTAAACTGCGATCATCAGATCTCAGCCTCCTGAGTAGCTAGCATTACAGGCGTGAGGCACCAGTGCCTAGCTTGGTCTTTCTTTAACTACACAAATTACAACCGTGTTTTTAAGCAAACAGTGCATGTTTCTCTTTATAAATGTATTCTGGACACTCAGCAAATGAAAGAGATCATAGAATTATAACATCACCATTGGGCAGCCCTTAGTGATTTAATGTATCTATGCACTGACCACCATTTTTCTCATGTTAGAAAGACACAGAGAGAGAGAGAGTCAGAAAGGCAGAGGCAGAACCAGACCTTGTAAGTCTGTATCTTTCTTATACTGAGGATGGAGGGCCACCTCCTAACCTATGAGGTAGATATAACCAAAATAGTCTAACCATAATTGGATAAAACCTTGAAAACTTAATTATCAATTTGCAGAAAATAAACAAGGCAGAAGAATTTATTAAACTATACCGTGAAACACTAAGAGAACAATCATAGAGAAAATCTGGGCATGGAAAATTCTAAAGGGCAAACAAAAACTAGGAAGAAAAAAGATGCAGGGGGTGAACCTACAAAGATTAAAAGGTGTCAAACAATTATTGGGGTGTATTTATGTCATTTATAAAAATGTCAGCATGTTAAATGGCATTAAGATGCTGCTGTTAGCTGCTAAGAGTAATAACTATTCTGTTTTTTGTAGAGTCCTGTCATTTTTGGTTGCACCATGAAGGTTTCCAGGTAAAGTCATATGTCTGAGATTTGATTCAGTATCAATTAGTGTGAAAGGTAGAGGACAGAACAGAATTTGCCACATTTGATTGAAGATAGATATAGAGAGGTCACTAAAGAATTCTGTTTACTTTTGTATGAATGTTTAACTTTTTCATAAAAACTTGCAATTCACTGACATAGCTCTTCCTTAGCCTGGGTAAGGCCCTATGTTGAATCTCCAGCACCGCCAAAGACAATAAATGAGAGAAAAAAAATCACTTCAATTTTTTTTCATATGTAGAATAAAAAGGAAACTAAGAACTAAATTTCTTCTATGACTTTGTGATCTGGGAAAGTCATACAAGGATAAAATTTCCTCTTCTGCTATCAAACCATAAACTCTGTGAGTACAAAATCTGTTTTCTTCCTTTTCTGTATTCTTGAGAGATAATTCAGTGCCTTGTATACCATGGACATACAATACATATATGTTGAATTATGTTGAAAAACCTGCTAATATATTAGCTGCTTCAACGAAAAATCCTTTTGAAATTCTCTTTCAGATGTGATCTCTAAACCTGTATAGGAAATATTGTTACCCAATGATAATTCTACCGGAGACCTTGATTCCCACCAAATGTAATCATAAATGAATGAACTCATATAACATATGCACTACTCAGGTAATATTCTATTTTTAGCAAGGTCTAAAAGTGAAGAATTTTACTGCAGTTAGTAGAGACTCTCAACATACATTTTACATATATATTTTTTCAGTGTTTTAAATATGTTGTACTAAAATGAAGCCAGGGAATCCAGGATTGGGGGAGAGTCATTATAGGCAGCCCAAGCAAGTCAGGCCTGACCTCTCCACTACCATGATACATACCACAGCAAACAACTTTACTTTTTCCACCTATATTATTATGATAGTTTCATATAATGGTGTCAATTTTTTAAAGTTTCCTTATTTTAAAAAGATTTTTTAAAAAAAACATTTGTTTTCAAAGAAGTTAGAAACCCTGAGCAGGGTACTGGTGGCTCATACCTATAATCATAGCTACTCAGGAGGCTGAGATCTGAGAATCTTGGGTTGAAGCCAGTCCAGGGAGGAAAGTCGATGAGCCTCTTACCTCCAATAAACTACCAAAAAAGCTGAAAGTGAAGCTGTGACTCTCAAGTGGTAGAATGATAGCCTTGAGCAAAAGAATCTAAGGGACAGTGCCTCTGGGCCTGAGCTTAAGCCACAGGACCAGCCCCCCCCCCAAAAAAAGGAGTTAGCAACCTTATTTCAGAGTATCATTATTATAAATTTTTCTTCCCCATAACTGTATAGAACTATAACAGAGCAATGGGGTAACTAGCATATTAAAGAACAAAACCTTTGGGGCTGGGAAGGTGGCTCAGTGGTGGAGTGCTTGCCTTACATGCATGAGGCCCTGGGTTCAATTCCTCAGCACCACATAAGCAGAAAAAGCCGAAAGTGGGGCTGATGCTCAAGTAGTAGAGTGCTAACCTTCACCTGAAGAACTAAGGGACAGCGCCCAGGCCCACCTTTCAGGCCCCACAACCGACCAAAAAAAAAAAAAAACATTTGTTAAAAATATTTTTATATAATGTAAAGTTTTCTGACAATCAAAAATGCCCACTTATTTTACCTTCTTTAATATTCTTGTTATTCTGTATTCTAATTAACACAAATACATAAATCGTGTTCACAGTCTGTAATTAGGCAGTGCTTCTGACATATCCAAACTATGTGAAATTAATAACACAGGGAAAAAGTTCTCAGAGCAAAGCTGATTCTGTTGAGTATTGAAAACCATTCTTCTGCTGTGAAATATAGCCCAAAACAGTACTGGGAATTCAGTATCTGTAAGGATGAACAGTATTTTTTATTATTCAAAACTATTTCAGCGTTTGAATTATTATTATTCTAACTCCAGAGAACTAGAAACTTTAAGATGTCAAATGTAAAACCTACATAAAACCATGTATTTTTTTGTTTAAAAGGAGATCCAATAGCTTTTCACTGAAGAAAAACAAAGTATTAACATATCAAGGCAGAAAATGAAAAAGAAGAAAAAAATTGGGAAGAGATCATAGTGAAATACAGAAAGAGGTAGAGAATATCTAAGAAACCAGATCAGCTGAATCTTAGTTACAAGTATATCCACACAAGCATTTCAGAACTCATTGTCAGTGGGAGTCTTATCTCTGCTTCCTTGATTTGATCTCCATCTGGTATTATTTTCAGAACATATCACTGTGATCTCATAACTCTTAGTAAGCCATTATAAAGTTGAAGATTTGCTTTTCTGCTTTAAATAAATGTCAGGATTATTAAATATACTATAAAATATTATGTCAAAAATCTGCCAGTCAAGAAGAGAGGACTGCACTGCACTTGCAAAATCAATAATGGCTCTGTGTGTGTGTGTGTGTTTAGTGTGTGTGTGTTTATGTACAAACGTGTGCATGTGCCATTAATGAGGCTTAAAATCAGGGCCTGGGAACTGCCTCTCAGCTTTTTTTTTTTTTTTTTTTTTTTGGGTCCGGTTGTGGGGCCTGAACTCTGGGCCTGGGCACTGTCCCTCAGCTCTTCATCTCAAGGCTAGCGCTCTATCACTTGAGCCCTAGTGCCACTTCCGGCTTTTTTCTTTTTGCTTATGTGGTGCTGAGGAATCGAACCCAGGGCCTCATGCATGCAAGGCAAGCACTCTACCACTGAGCCACCTTCCCAGCCCCATGCCTCTCAGCTTTTTTGCTCAAACCTAATGCTCTCCCACTTGAGCCAGAGCCCCACTTTCAACTTTTTCATAGTTAATTGGAGATAAGAGTTTCATGGATCTTCCTGTCCATGCTAGCTTTGAACTGTGGTCTTCAGATTTCAGCCACCTGAGTAGCTAGGATTAAAGCATAAACCCTAGTGTCTGGGTAATAACAGACTCTTAATCAGAACACCGGTTAAATGGTCTCACCACCCACTCTATGACATTAATGTTTTGATCAACTTTTTAAGAAGAGAAGACCTTAAGTCAGTCCTACATTTCCATATAATATTAATAGACACAAAATGTAGAAACTCAAAGCCTAAATCTAAACCTATATACCAGAATAAATCATAGCTTCCAGCATTAAAGTACTCAGTTCTGTTTTTTGAAAACTATTTCTCTTAGGGTGAGATTGTGATTGGGACACATTGTATACATGTACAGAAATGTCACACCAAAATTCTTCTTGTGTAACTAATGGATACTAATAAATTAAAAAACAAAACAAAACAAACCTCTCTTGAGCCAGGCATGGGTGGCTCACAAATTCTAACTACTCATGATCTAGGATCCCAGTTCAAAGCCAGCCAGGGCAGCCATGAGACTCTTTTCTCCAATTAAACACCAGAAAAACGGAAGTGGAGCTGTGCTCAAAGTTTAGAGTGCTAGCCTGGAGCAAAGAAGGTCAGAGACATTGCCCAGGCCCTAAATTCATACCTCATGACTCACAAAAATAAAAAACAAAACAAAACCCCTCTCTAATTTTTTTTCTGGAATCCTAAATACGCTTACCAAAGCAAAAATTACACTGAACAAGAGATAGTCAAAATGGCATCATTGAACATTCTAGATCACCACAATAATCAACAGAACCATCATCTTAACCATAATAAGCACAAGGTTCTAGTGTCAGATCTACACTGAAGGCCAGTCACAGGGCCTTAGGCCTCTTATCTATCTCTAATTTCTCATCTCTAAAATATATAAATTGGATACAGCCCTATATAACACTAAAATACTCTGTACAGTTATGTTTCTGCAACTTCCTATGAAGTGCAAAAAAAGTATTCAAACATAAATATCTAAAGTTTACTGACTTTATGACTTACAGTGACCTTACAAACAGTTTTACCTAATATAAGTTTTTGAAAAGCTATAGAAAATGTTATCACAAACATACATTCTCTATTAATAGGGGTTAAGTTATTTCTTTCTTGAATTAAGAAACTATAACAAAGGGACTTAGAAAGTTATAATATTGGTAAAAGCTAATTTGTGATAAGGTATGAACCTGAGCAACCAATGTCCCTTCATATATAAAATTACAACTGGATATCTGTTGCTACTGATCTATCAAAACATCCTATCAACTTAAACTCTCAGAAGAAAACTATAAATTCACTTCTTTTATGATTCTATGATGGTTTAATTATTATTTATATTTATTCAGCATTTTGTAACTACTGAAAATGAGAATTCATAATTAGGAACTGAAGTCCAAAAACTCTGGATATGAGTAAATTCAACTCTTTCACATTAGAGGCCATCTATGTTTCTATATACACATTTATGCAAACAAATATCTACATATACAAATAAACACACCACCCTCCAACTAATTAACTGAATTTCCCAATATTCCATAGCTATATATCCCAAGGCTATTGCTACTATAAGCATAATAGATCAATATATGCAGTTGACAAGGTTATCGTCAAAATTCTTTCGGGGCTGGGAAGGTGGCTCAGTAGTAGAGTGCTTGCCTTGCATACATAAGGTCCTGGGTTCGATTCCTCAGCACCACATAGGCAAAAAGAAAAAAAGCCGGAAGTGGCGCTGTGACTCAAGTGGTAGAGCACTAGCATTGAGCTGAAGAGGTGAGGGACAGCGCCCAGGACCAGAGTTCAGGCCCCAAGACCGGACCACCCCCAAAAAAATTCTTTCTTGACTAAAATCCTAGGCTCCTTGGAAATACTCACTGTCCTGAGAGAAATTAGATATTCCATTTTCTAAAGAAATGAGCTGAGAAGTTTCCTAGCCTTTGTAGTTTCTTAGTGTGTGTGGGGGGGCGGGGGGCGGAGGGGGATGATCCCAGACAGTTTAAAAAAGAAAGGAACATTTTGAAGGATTATTTGGTAGCTTCCAAAATAACAGGATACTGACTGTGAAGTATAAATATGAAGATAATTGCTAGCAAAATACCCATTATAAAGGAAGCTAGGCAGCTTCTAAGGCCAAAACAGAAATGAGGTCATAGAGCAATAGGTGGGCACCCCAGCACTGTAAACCATGCACACCGGACTTTGGGTAGGACTATAAAGCAAGATGAAGAACATCTAGAACTTTCAGCTCTGTCCATAGAAGGCAGGTTTTGCACGGGACTTCCCAAAACAAAGGGTCCAAATCCAGTGAAGTCCGGCACAAAGAAAATTGATATAGGATAGATAGGTGACAGAAACTGACATTATTATGAATAAGAAGACTTCATTAGCCTTTCAGGAGAAGAGGGGGAAGGAGATGAAATGAGGACAGGAAGCAGGGGAGGGACAGGGGGTGGAGCAGGATAGAGGGAAGAGAGGATGGGGAAGAGAGGCAGGGAAGGGAAGAGGAGGGAGGCAGCCATGGGCTGTAGTGGCTATGCCAGGCCAGAAGAGAGAACAGCAGCGTGAAAGCTGAGCACAGAGCGCAGAACTGAGGGCTAGTGGGAGAGCAAGCTGCCTGCCAAGCCGGCCTCTGCTGCCTTCTCTTGCAGGTAGCAGCTCCAGCCAGGGCACCGGCCGCCTTGCAGCTCTGCAACAGGCATCCAGGTCCAGGTTGAGGGAGCCTAAGAGCCAGGGAGTGGGCGAGCAATTGAGCCTGGGTATTGAGCACTGCAGCAGGAGGCAGCCAAACCCAGCAGGCACAGTGCTGGTGGCCTTGGGAGTGGGAGCCCATCCCTTGGCCTGCTTGGCCCCTTCTTCGCCTTCCCTGCACTCCCGCCCACAGCACCTGCACGGCCCTACACATCTTACATAGAGCCAAAAATAGTGATTTAATTCATAACTGATCACATGATTGGATATTAGAAATAATCATCTTTATTTTACACTCATTTACAGTGAAACAATGTTCCAGTTAGCTTTAAAAGGCATATGGTGCCAATTAGTAAAATACTGAAAGCAATATTTTACTGCTAGCTTGCAAAATCATAAATGTTTAAAAAAATGAAAACATTTTTTAAAAAATAGCAAAAGTAAGCCTAAATTTTTAAGAAGAATGTTACAGGTATCAGGAAAACACACTTCAAATTATGCTACAGAAACACAGTATACAACCAGATTGGTACTGGCACAAAAATATACCCAAATACTAATAAACCTTAATAAGAAGACCAGGAACAAAACCACACAGCTACAATCACCTAATTTTCAACAAGGAAAATAAAAACGTGCAGTAGAAAGCAATAGCATCCTCAACAAATAGTGCTAAGAAAACTGGTTATCCACTTGAAGGACACTGAAAGTTGACATCTCTCACTTTCTCCAAAAATTAATTCCACATAGTCTGAAAATCTCAAAAATATGACCTAAAACTCTCAATCTACTACAGGAAAGTCTAGAGATTTCCCCAGAAGATAAGCGGCACATCTAATTATTTTCTGAGTAAGATTCCACTTACCCAGAAAACAAGAACAGTAACAAGTGGGACTGCACCAAATTAAAAAGTTTAAGTACAGTAGAAGCAACAATCCACTGAAAACAAACAATCCACTGAATGAGAGAAAATATTCACTAGCTATTCAGGTAAATGAGTAAATGTCCAGAATATACAAAGCTCTGAAAAAAATAAACAGAAAATGAATAAATAATTCAACGAATTAATGGGTAAGAAAACTGAACAGTTTCCAGATTAAGAAATCTAAAAAGTATTTTAACATCCTTAGCTATAAAGGAAACATGAGTTAAAAGTCCTAAGGAAACCTCAAAGGTTCCATCTCACCACAGTCACAATGACAATCATCAAAAAAGCAAACAACAAATGCTGGTAAGAAGTCAGGGGGAAAAGACCCTCAAACATTGATGGTGGGAATATAAACTAGTGTAACCAAAATTATTATGAAGCTTCCTCAAGAAAGTAAAACTAGAACTATCTCCTAACTCTGCCAACCCACTACTAGGCATATATCCAAATTAGTGTGAATCAAGAAAACGATCTGCATGCCAGATACTGTTTATTATGGTCCTATTTGCAATAGCCAAATGACTAAATCCTCTGAATTAATACAACAGATATTGTACATATACCATCAAATATTATACATCCATAAAAAATATGAAATGCCCTTTGGAAGGGAAAATGAATGGAATTGGAAAACATCATTGTGAGCCAGGTAAGTCAAGCGAAAAAAGACAGCATTGTGTGTTTTTGTCTATATACATATGTCTATATTCCCATATATATATGTATATATATATATATATACATATATATATATATACATACACTTATAACATGATTCTAATTACGTAGAAGGATAAGGGGAAAGGGAGGTAAAAGAAAAAAATGATGGCGAATAATTTTTGGTTATGTTTATTCCCCCTCTCCAAGTTGTATAGTTCATTCCAATATAGCATCTACTGGGTTTCACTGCTGAATTGGTTCATCTTATGTCCCATCATTTCTGTCTTTCCCCTTCCCCTCACCAAGTCAGGTAAACTTTACATAAGAAAAAGGGTACAGAAATCAAAAACAGCAGCAGAAGGGAATAAACCAACAGGGGAAAAAAAGGACAAAAAGAAAAAATAGAACACCAAACAGTACAATAAAAATCTCTTGCTTCCATTTCTTGGAGTTCATTTCTATAAGTATCATTTTATATAATCACACATAGCCATTGAGCTTTTGCAATCCTCTCCTAATAATATCCTCCTTTGTGAATGTCCAAGTGCAATTACCAGTCTTTTACTATGCATTGGGATTACTTGTAGATTTATAGGCACATTCTAATTACCACATGCAACCTGTTAACTTTGGGTTAGTTTGTTACTTTGCTTAGTATAATTTTTCATAAGAAAATGAAAAGATGGAAAAAGTACAACTGTTTATAATAACGACATAAAGAACTTCAATGAAAGCTGTTCATCACTAGGAGATTGAGAAAGCAATTGAGGCTTATTCTGTGTAAAGCACATCTGAAATAACACAAAAAGAAATTACCTTAACAAAAGCTAAATACAACAAAGCTGAAGCCAAGATCATACTAAATGAGGAAAACAAATCATTTCCCCTAAAAATCAGATGAGAAAAGGCAACTTCTCTAAGTACTCTTATTCAATACAGTGTTGGAATTCCTAGATGAAGCAATAAAACAAGAGAAATTAAAAAAAATAACTCAAATAGGAAATGAAGAACTCAAATTATCTCTATTAGCAAGTAATAGCCTATATTTAAAAGGCCATAAATATTCCACCAATATTCCCCCACATCTTATAACTATTTTTGGCAACCATAGCAGGATATAACACCAGCACTCAAAAAGTCAATAGCTTCTTTATGTACCAAGGAAGAGCAGGGTGAGATGGATCAGGACAGAGGGACTGTGCCAGACCTGCTCCCATGGGGCCCTTGGCAGCAGGTTTCTCTGGCCTCTGGATAAGCCTGGGAATGCAGGATAAATACAGGAACAGGAACAAAGGCCTGCAGCGGTGAACCAGCGATCCTGGGATGTGAGCTATGGACCCTGGGAAAGGCCACAGCAGAGTGACTAAGGACAAGCATTCAGCAGAGCTCCCCAGGGATCCTTGGTCAGGCCCTCCACAGGATAACCCATGGACAGGCCTTTGTAGGGTGACTGGAGACACAGGGACAGACCTCAACCTCTATCCTGGAGCCCTCTATTCCTTGCCTAGCCCAGGGGAGGGCCCCGCCAGACTGCTGACAACATGGCGTCCATGGGCTGCCGAGGGCTGGCAAGGTGAGAAGAACAGCAGAGGCCTTCCGGAGATGGAGGACAGAGAAGGCGGATGACCTAGAAAACTCACCGGCATTCTTGGCTTGGGAGCTCGCTGATGCATTGCCTGGGGTGTTCTCCTTGTCCCAGAGAAGAAGATTTCAGCCCATAACAAGGGCAGATGAAGGTCTTAACAGTCCTGGAAGGTCAGCCAAGTCCCAGATGATGTCAGGTGCCACGTGAGGCCCTTATGGTGGCAGAAAAGAAATCCCTGATGATGGCAGATACACCACAAAACCCGGGCATCATAAGAAGGCCCTGATGGTGGTGGGTACAAGGAGAAGCCCCGGATGATGGTGGATGCATCACAAAGACCCGGATGACTAGGGTGCAGTGAGAAGCCCTAGAGGATGGCAGTTGCAACAACAAGCCCGATGTTGGCAGGTGCAACCATGAGATCCCCGTTGATGGATGATGCCTGTCTGATGCAAGAGGTAGGGAATATACCACGAAGCTCCAGATAACTGGAGTTCAATGAGAAGCCCTTGATGACAGCAGAACAACTCGAAGTCCCAGATAACTAGTGTTAGAAATAGCTCTGGATGTCAGAGTGTCGCATAGGAAAGAAAGGAAATCTGCAAAGCAAAGTTTACTTCTGCAAAAGGGTAAGTCATAGACAGGCATCTGGCAAGCAAGCACACAGAGCTAACCAAGCAAGCCCTGCCCCTCTGCTCACATTGGCTGAGTTCAGGTTCACAATCTGCAAAAGCATGTGGCCTAATTAACAGGATGTAATTACACTTCAAGGAGCTTTAAACAGGATGTCTTAAAGTGCTCAGGAAAACTAAAATATGATTAACAAGACCCAAGCCACCTAGGCAAAATCAAAACCCTTCAAAAACAAAAAAATTCTCCTAAGATTAACAAAGGAAACAAACTACTGTACTTGTATAGAAAACACTTTTTCTTACACTGGGTGCAACATTAAACTCTGGATGGAGCTGGGACTAGTGAATCAGGCTTTGATCCTAGCTATTCGGGAGACTAAGATTTGAGGATCACAATTGCACGCTAGTCAGGGCAAGAGAGTCCTTAAGATTCTTAACTTTAATGAACTATGTGGAAAAAGTCAGAAGTGGAACTGTAGCTCAAGTGGTAGAGTGCTAACCTTGGGCAAAATGAAGCCCAGAGAGAGCACCCAGGATTGGCACCAAAAAAAAAAAAAAAAGGAGGAGGAGGGGGAAGAGGAGGAGGGGTAGAAGGGAGGAAGAGAGGAAGAGAAGGAGGGATGGAAGAAAGGAAGGAAGGAAGGAAGGAAGGAAGGAAGGAAGGAAGGAAGGAAGGAAGGAAGGAAGGAAGGAAGGAAGGTAGAGAAAAAGAGAGAAAGACTGAGGTGCAGTGAGAACTGCTGGCCCTAGACAACTGGGGTGAAACTAGAAGTCCTGGATGACAGCCTGTGCAATATTTCATGGCCAAGACAGTAGTGCTGGTGCCATCCAAGGAATACTAGAGTGACAGCCACATATGCCCACCAGAATCCCCTGAAGATTCACTGTGGATTTGATATGAAAAGCCTTCTCTCAAGTTCTCCAAACCTTTTCAAAGACCACATTTAGTCCATCTAGACATACCAGATATGAAGAAGTTGTCATTCTGTGACAAAGTAGAGGGACAAAAATCAAACTTGCAAATACTCACTCATTTGTTTGTAGAAAACAGAAATGTCTGCTGGAAGTGATTTTGAATGAATATGTTATACCACTGCTGGACATGTCAGCCAGAGCAACATTCCTGTTTGCTCTGTGGGCTAGAGGATGAGGAAAAGAATACCTTGTGAAGGAACAGGAGGGGCCATGCCACTCATGGAGGGGGGAAGATTTGAGAGAAAGAGTGAGAGAGAGAGAGAGAGAGAGAGATTTTTACACTTTTTTTCAAAGGTAGATTAATTAAATTAAAAATCTTACTACCTATGAATTTTATGGTTATGCGCAAATCACTTACTGCTTCTGATATCAAATGTGTATAGCAACGGTATGCTTTTTATGGAGTCATAGGTAAAATTAGTGCTCAGAGCGATATGTATTAGTATGAGAAGAAATATGTTTGATCTTTGTCCTTGATTCCTGGAACAGAGTTCCTAAAAATCTCAGAATTTCCTGAGTGATATGAATGTCTTTTTATTTATAATGAATTTATTTCAACAACACCTGAATTTATGCTAGTGCAATTGCTTAGAGTAGAAACCCTAGATAGCTAAGTGATTAAAAAAACATTGGGGGATTGAAATCTTTAGCCTTTACCCACCAACCTCCAGGAAATGGAGAGTAGAAAACAACACCATTCCATGCCCTTCCCTATCCCTTTAATCTAATTGTTCCTGAGCAATCATATGATCAGTATTGCATTGAATGTGGGATTCCTAGATGATGGGAGCTAGAGAATAATTGCTTGGTGTATGTAGAATAAGACAGGACTAGGGAAAACTTTACATCAGGTCAAAATGTATTATTTTTTTTTGAAAGTATAACCTTTTCGTTTGTGTGGTTCCCAGCCTGGAAAGTAGTAAAGATGTGTTCACTGTAGTTATTATTGGAAAAGTGGTTGCCACAAACACTGTCAAATGTTAAAGAAATTAAAAACTACACTTTGTGAAAATATCTACTCAGAATACAGCAGAAACACTCTTGTAGTTGTGCTTATACACTTCAAAGCAGAACACGACACTATTTAATAAATTAAATTAATGTAGACAGTTAATCGGCCTAAAAAATCCAGGTCGAATTTAGACCTGCATTGGATCTTGTAATATCCAAATATCTGTATCAGCTCTCCATGCTACCCACTTGGCCTGAATATTTCTAATTAAATAATTATTTGAAAACAAAAACAAATATGCAATAACAAAGTATTCCATTTATGGCTCTTCATATACTGTGGTCAATCTTAGTTTAAACAGCCTTCTCTACCTGGGTCCTGTTGTGTGTGTGTGTGTGTGTGTGTGTGTGTGTGTGTGTGTGTGTGTGTGTGTGTGTGTGTGTGTGTAGTTTAAACAGCCTTCTCTACCTGGAACCTCGTGTGTTTGTGTGTGTGTGTGTGTGTGTGTGTGTGTGTGTGTGTGTGTGTGTGTGTGTGTTACCAGGGCTTGAACTTATGGCCTACACACTATCCTTTAGCTTTTTTTTTCCCCAACCCTGGGCTTAATCTCTGGGCTTGGTGCTGTCCCTGAGCCTCTTTGTGCTCAAGCCTAGCACTCTACCACTTGAGCCACAGTGCAACTTCCAGCTTTTTCTGAGTAGCTTATTGGCAATAAGAGTCTTCTGAACTTTCCTGAATGGGCTGGCTTTGAACACCTATCCTTAGCTCTCAGCCTCCTGAGTAGCTAGAATTACATGTGTGAGCCACGAGTGTCCAACCTACAAATATCAGTTGTAATTTATAAAGATGAGAGTATACACAAACATTAGATTATAATATATGCATTCCATAAATTCAGTAATGAGGAAATACATTGCATGAATGCCACTGAATAAAGTAGAGTGAGGCTTAGCTATCTGTCTTGGAAGTACCCTAAACATTGTCCAAGAGAACAGAAATCCTAGCCCATTGGCTCTAATTAGAACATGGAATCTGTATCCAAAAGAAGAGCTTGTCTCTAGGCTTTTCTGGTTCCAAAAGGCTCTGTTAACTCCATAATAGTTATTAATACAATTCTTGGAGACTCCCAGGACACAGAAAGACAATGTATTGTTAGATCTGATAAATCTAATAAACTGGCCACTTCACAATATGTAAGGCTTTTTAAACTGCCAGTAGTGTAATTTACAAACTTTTTGGTTTGCCAGTTCTAGGACTTGAACTCAGAGCCACCCCCATTCTTGCGAACCTTTTTGTTCAAGGCTAATGCTCTACCATTTGAGCCATATCTCCACTTCTGGCTTTGTAGCCATAATTATAGTAGCTGGAATTACAAACATAAGCCACTTGCACCCAACTAAATATTCCAAACCTTTTCAAAATGTAATCTTCAGAATTGAGGTATTTCATGAAGCAAGGAGGCTTTCCAACTATGGTTCTTTTAAAATGACCAGCTTAAAAAAATAATTTGAAAAATGACCAACTTTTATGTTCTAGATATTCTCATAGAAAGAGATTGGTATTACAAAAGATCATTTTCAAGTTTCAAATGGGGTTACAAAGGAGACAGTAATAAAATAGTCAAGATCAAAATTTTGCCATACAATAAAAAGTATCCAAAACCTAGAGGTCAAATTGGGAGCTAAGTTTCTTCATTATCCTGTTCAAAAACCGGTTCTTCCTTATTTCCAAATTGGCTTCCATTAACTAAATTTATCCTTTAATAAGGTAAACTTATTCTTTAGTAAGGTATAACAACTTGAAAAGGATTTTTTTTTCTATTTAAATGTTCACTTCAAAGATAAAACTGAGGCCGGGCGCCGGTGGCTCACGCCTGTAATCCTAGTACTTAGGAGGCTGTGATCTGAGGATTGTGATTCAAAGCCAGCCTGGGTAGGAAAGTCCGTGAAACTCTTATCTCCAACAAATCACCAGAAAACCAGAAGTGGTGCCCTTAGCTCAAGTGGTAGAGCCTTGAGCTGAAGAGCTGAGGGACAGCACTCAGGCCCAGAGATCATGATCGACAAAAAATAAATAAATAAAGCTGAGCACAAAACTATAATGCATAAGCAGAGCAATATATAATGTCATCTATTTTGGGACCAATGGAAGCATTAAACTGAGAAATATTCTCAGAGAAAATAGTGGATTAAAAGTTAAAAGTGTACTCTATAATCCTGAACGCTGATGGTCACTAACTACAAAACTCTGGGCAAACACTACTTCTCTTTAAAACTACAGTAATATATGATCAGATTGGATCAGACTGAAAAGTTCCTTTGATTCTAAAACTTTTTTTTCACCAATCTTTTTTACTTTCTCTCTTCTCTTTTCCCTTTCTTTTTTCTTTGCCAGTCCTGGAGCTTGAATTCAGGACCAGGGCACTGTCCCTGAGACTCTTTGTGCTCAAGACTAATGCTCTATACCATTTGAGCCACAGGGCAATTTCTGGCTTTTTCTAAGTAACTTGTTGGAGATAAGAGTCTCATGAACTTTCCTGCCTGAGTTGGCTGAGAACCACGATGTTCAGGACTTAGCTTCCTGACTAGTTAGGATTAAAGGTTGGAGCCACCTATGCCAGGCTTCCTTTCTCCCTTCTTTTCTTCATTCCTTTCTTTTCATTCTTTCATTTTTTTACTTTGGCTAATCTCCAAATCCTGGACACAAATGACATTCCTAACTCATTCTCTCAAGTAGCTACTATTTCTACTGCCTAGAATGCTCTTCCCCAGACACCCAGCTGCTCACTCCCACATACTGTCCCATCCTCACCCCCCCACCAAAAAGGTCTACTTTATGATACCCTGCTCAAAAATACAACCTTATGCACATGCATGCACACACACACAAGCATACAAACACACAGTATTCCCACTACTCATCCTACTCATTCTTTCTTCCTTACATCTTCCTTCTGATGTATTCTGTTTATTACTTTTGTAAATCTGGGTAATGTCATTCTCCATGCTTGAGTTAAAACTCACAAGGAGAGATACTTTTGTGCTATTCCCAGCATTGTGTAAGTCTTCAGCATGATGTCTCTCACCCTGTGGTCACTCAGTAAATATCCATTGAATGAAGGCCTACTGATTCCCTCACACACTTATTTGACAAGTATCTTGCTGCACATGGTCAAAGCTCTTTCCCACTACTTTCTCAAGATTCCCCTCCACAGCCCTTCTCACCCTTGCCTCATGGTCTCCTCACCTGTGTTTCCTTATCCTTTGCCTGAAGCCTTTTGTGCCTCAATCTCACACATGGAGATGGAATGCACACACCAGCTCCCCTGCTCCTCCTCTGGGAAGCCTTTCCATCCCACATTGGCTCCTCCCTCTTCAGTTCTTCCAAGTCTTTCCTCCAGCCCTGATCCAGTCCTGCTGGCTAGAAGCCTTCATAATGGTCTGTGTGATATTCTGGCTAAGCGGTGGTAGCCTCATTCTCTGGGCCAACTTTTGGTCCTGTCTCCTTCACCTGCTGAGCCAAATGAACTGCAGCTGTTCCATAAAGGTGTTCTAGCATGCCTGTGCATCAGACCATCCATTGAAAAGTCAAAGGTAGACCTGAGTTTTGGACAGAAAACTCATCTTGCCCCTTAAGACAAGGCTGGCATGGAATCATAAAATGACTTGCCTCCTGCTTGGCATACTGCCCCTTTCCCCAATCTCCACAATGCAACCCAACACTGAAATCACAGCGGCAATGAGGCACACTCTCTACTGCACTAGGAATACAAGACACTAGCCTCATAAGCCAAACCCACAGATGTGAATTGAAGTCCACTCCCTCACTCTGAGCCTCAGCTGCACTTATTGGGGCAGCAAGGCCTTGTCTCCTGGAAGTCTCTACATCACTAAGAGGAGATCATTTCTGACACATCTAGCTCTGCATTGAGAGCTGAACTTGAAGGAAGAAAAGAGCACATTTTCCTTCCTAATTCCCTCTCGACGTGCACATCAGGTTGGGTTTGAAGGAGGCTGATTTCCAGAGGAATTCCTGAGCAGCCATCTGCTTGTGTGCTTCTGAGACATCTTGGTAAAGATAGAAGGAAGCTGCTATTCAATCATGCTGTTTCACTAGGAAATGGGGGTGCACATGTCCTTGAGTGTGCACATGTTCTGATATTCTAAGGGTGTTGATAGTTGATACACTTACACTATACATGTCCTCTCCCTGTCCATTCTGCACAGCAGACTAACACCACCTAACTTCCACACCCATTTTTAATGTGTCACTGACAAAGCTGTGTGTCAGTGACAGATAAGTACACAAATCCCTTTCATAACAACAGAGACACCAACCTGTGCCACAGGAGATGAGCAAAGTCAAGTGCATTGCCTGATGCTGGAGGCTCTGTAATCCTAACTATCCTAGAAGCTGATACCTGGATTGCAGTTACAGCCAGTCTGAGAAGACTCCATCTTCAATTAACTAGAAAAATACAGACATGGAGGTGTGACTCAAGTGAAGATCACCAGGCATGAACATGCAAATTGAAAGAGAGAAAGAAAAAGAAAGACTGAGACAGAGAAATGGACAGAGTTAGAGACAGATTTAAGAACAGGAAGAAAAAGTGAGGTAAGAAAAGAGGAAGATGAGGGGAAGGAAAAGTAGACTAAGAGACAGTATGAGGTAGAGGAAGAGGAGGAATGAGAGATGGTAGAGAGGGGGAAAGGTGGGGAAAGATGAAAGAGAAAATTGAGGGAAAAGGAAACAGAAAGAGAATTAAGGAAAAAAGCACTGAGATAAAGCCTTGGTACCAGCACACACTCACAAACACATACACACAACCAAGAAACAAAAGGAAAAAAATATAAGGCATGGAAACATCATGGAATTTAACATTACTTCCCTCCCCACGTACCCTCTTCACTGAACACTGGACCATGAGTAGTTCAGGATTCCTCAGCTCCCTTCATGACCTTCCGCCTCTCAGTTCTCCTCCAGCATTAATGTTAACCCTGTCATTCACCAGGTGCCTATCCTTTACCCTCTTTAGGCCTCACTGCTTCTATCATCAGAATCCCACCACATTCTTTGAGGAGCTCCCCAAATAATCCTGAACTGCACTTGTCCACCAGGAGACCCAGCCCTCCTCTTGCTACAAATATCATCAGTCAGCTCTGCAGGCTCAGCCTCCTGACCCCAGTGTCCACAGAGCAAAATCCAGCTGTGCCCAAGTCCTTCCCATCACACACTTGTCACCCAAGACAGCATCAGCCCTCAGCACTTCCTCTGTGTGAAAATCTAATGGCCCTGGATGAACCAACACAAATAACCCAGTGGTGGAGGGTCACATCCTATCTTACTGAATCGCCACTCATGTCCAGAAGTAGTCATCCCAGGCAGGGTCCATCCTCAGACCAAGTCCACAGAGGCCTGTTCCATCCACAGGCACCACTATACCTCCATGTTCTCTTAGGTCTCCTGCTCTTTCAGAGGTTTCTCCAGCTCTCACTGAAAGGAAGAGGAAATATTTTAATTAATATACTTTGTGATTCCAAAAATAGGCTGTACATGTTCACAGTGGTCTCATATGTGAAACTCAGCACTCACAACACTCTGTTTACTTGAGGAGAAAAATTGGGCTAACAGAGGAAGTTGCAATAATGACTTCAGGGTGTATGCATTAGGGTCTTTCAAATATATGTTTTATCTTTTACCACTGTGAGCCAATAAGTGTGAAATCGGGTCCTCCTGGATGATGGATGTTGGGATACTGATGAGTGGAGGATTATAGCGAAAACAAACACAGAAGAAACTGCATTGAAATGGAGGAAAGTGGGGCAGAAAACCACTGACATGGTACATGGAGACAGGTCCCTCTTCTTTCCCAATGAAGACTTGCACTTATGCTCCAACCTAACCAGTATAACGAGTGTGCTCAAGAAAAGTTGGACCCAGTCATCTAGAGCCCACAGTAGGAGAAGCAGAGTCCAGGATGCCTCCTGACCCTCAGATCTATGGGCTTCAGCTCAAATGTAAAAAAAAACAAATAAGTATATAAACAGACAAGAAACATACATGGAAGGTAATGTGATTACCTGCTGTAGCATTTGGAACAAAAACACCTCAAAGGACAAAGGTAAAAGGTTGTCGGATGAAGTCACCATGTGATCAAGCTGCAACCCCTACCACCTCTGAAGGTAAAGATACCTTCAGGCTATTTTTCCACTTGTCTTTCAGCCTGGGAAGGCCAGCTCAGTGTCAGATTTACTTTGACCAGAAACTCGGCTGCAGAATCCTTTAGCACCAGGCACTTGGCCTGAGTGTGTTACACGGAGACTATGCCAGGTATGCTGGGCTCACAGCACTAGTCATGCCTCCTGAAATGAATGAACTAGTGTGTAAGGGACTGATAAATATTCACAAGAATCAAGTCTCTGTGAGAGCTTGGTGGACTCTACTACTACTCTTCCATGAGGCCTAGCGGACCATTGCCAAGGACACTGGGCACATGGGAGGATGCTGCTACTGGTACCTTGGAAACCATGTGGTAACCATGAGGACATCGACCAGAGACAGGGAGAGAGAGACAGACAGACAGACACAGAGACAGGGGGACAGAGAGACAGAAAGACACAGACAGAGAGACAGACAGATAGAGACAGAGCAATAGAGAGAGAATGGGCTGATCAGGCAAGTTTGAATCTCTTGGCAAGTATAAATTTAACAGACATAACAAAATTTCATGAAACCAAAAAACAAATTTGGAGCTAATCCCCAAATAATGTACCTATTAAATCTGATTTTTTAAAAGATGGTTTTACTGTAGCCCAAGCCTGCCTTGAACTCAAGACCCTTCTGCATTATCCTTCTAAATGCTGGGATTAAAGGTTTGCACTACCAGTCCATCATAAAAAGATCATCTCCCATCCTGAGCCTATCCAGGTGTACATCAAGGGTTGCACCTCTTAGAACATGCTTTTGTGACAGGAAATTCCAAAGGATTCATAGCTCTGGGTCAGATGCTACTACAACTCAGGAAATTACTAAGGTCTTAGGAGCTCTGATTGAGCACCCAGGGTCAATGACCAAGTAGTAGAACTAAAGATCGTACTACCACCCCTGTTACTCCGGAAAGCATGAGTGTTTTTGGATTTCTATGTCAGGAACCATGGAAAAATGCCAAATACATTATTTTACAACATCACAGGCAATCACAGGAGATTGTTTACAAACAGAATAAATGACTCAGTAAGTCATCCTATCAAGGGTAATGGGTTTCTTGGTAGTTACAAATATGGAAAAGAAAAAAAATCCTGGAAGAATATTTGGGGTGAGATTGCAATTGGAGGTGTCAGTGTGAACTCATGATTTTGAGTATACATAGATTGGTGTACCAATAAGAAGTTGAGAAACTCAGGAGGTTAAGAGCTTGAACACTGAAGTTTGAGACTAGTCCAGGCAGGAAAGTTTATTAGACTTCACCTCCAAACCAACCAGCAAAAAGCAGGGCTTAAAGGGTGGCTCAATTACTAGGAAACAAGCGAAGCAAGCAAGAGGCACTGAGTTTACATTTCTGTACTACTAAAAGAAATTAATATAAATTTAAATGTGTGTATGTGTAAATATACATGTATGTAGTTGTATATATCAATGCACACCCACATACATGCATACATGTATTTTGTATATTAATTTTATATATTTTCCAGTTGTCTTCTCCAAAAGGGCCTAGGAACAATAATATCTCAAAAGAAAAGATGTTGGTTTCTAAATGCCAACCAGCCACAGCTCCTGGGATAATAGTTTATTCAAAGGCCAGAGCATGGAAGGTACTAAATAAACATCAATCTTGAGTATTAGTGAAGAACAAAAGAACTTATGAGGGCTTAGGGGTAGAGTGCTTGCCTAGCATCCATGAAGCCCTGGGTTCTTCAATGCATAAAGAGGAAAAGCTGGAAGTGGCACTGTGGCTCAAGAGGTAAAGTGCTAGCCTTAAGCAAAAGAAGCTCAAGGATAGTGCCCCCAGGCCCTGAGTTCAAGCCCCAGGATTGGCAAAAAAAATTAAATTAAAGCACTAATAAAAGTCTTTTAGAAGGAGCTCCCACTGGCCAAGTCTGGAACCATTTGCACATCAAAACCATGACAGGAGTGGAATTACAACCCAATGCATTCAACAGGAATCCCTTAGCCAGTTCAGATATGAATAAATATGTAAATACATAAGTAAACTGTCAGTGGTGTGAGGAATGGTATATTTCCACAGCCTTATGTGTTTTCCCACACATCACTCAGTCACAAAGGGAGAGGAGAATTTTTACAGTAGAAAAACAGGCAAATTTGGCTATCTTCAAGTGATCAAAATTACCGACTTCAGGGGCTGGGAAGGTGGCTCAGTGGTAGAGCGCTTGCCTTGCATGCTCAAGGCCCTGGGTTCGATTCCTCAGCACCACATAAGAAAAAGCCGGAAGTGGCACTGTGGCTCAAGTGGTAGAGTGCTAGCCTTAAGCTGAAGAGCTGAGGGACAGCACCCAGGCCCAGAGTTCAGGCTCCACGACTGGACCCCCCCCCAAAAAAATTACCTACTTCACTGCTGGGACAAACTGATGTCCCCAGCCACCTGGTGGGATGCAGTGGGAGGCACACAGTGTCACTTCACGACAGCTTTTCAACCATGCAAGACCCAAGTCAACTCATGATAAAACTTCAGACAAGACTAAGTAGAAAAACAATCGATAAAATAGAAGTGGCATATAATTTTGAAAACAGTCAAGAAAATCTTGAAAAATTTTCAAGATTGAAGAAGACGGCAGAGCCAGGACCAGTGAAGGCCATCTTGACTTCTGGACAGGATCTTTTCACTATCAAAACTATATCATGAGCCAGGCATTGGTGGTTCACGCCGGTAATCCTAACTACTCAGAAAGCAGAGATCTGAGGATCATGGTTCAAAGCCAGCACAGGCAGGAATGTCCATGAGAATCTTATCTTTAATAAACTACCAGAGAACCAGAAGTGGTACAATGGCTCAAGTGGAGAGCCCTCGCCTTGAGGAAAAAGAGTTCAGGGACAGAGTCTAGGGTATACAACTGACAAGTAAACAAACAAACAAACAAAACCCCATAATTTGAGCTGGGCTACTCAGGAGACTGAGATCTGAGGATCATAGTTCAAAGACAGCCTGGACAGGAAAGTCCTTACCACTCAATAAACAGCCAGTATCACACTCATCTCCAAACTAGGCAAAGATCCAACAAAAAAAGAGAACTACAAAATAATCTCTTTGATGACCACATATACAAAGCTACTCAATAAAATTTAAGTCAAGTTTGTAGAGACCATAAACCTTATAGACCATGATAATGACAATGCGCCTCATGAAGGTTAAAAAGTGTTTGTGACTTTAAGTATCTCTATCCCACAATACTGTGGATTTTATGAAATGTATGTAATCACTTAATCTCAATTAAAAAATTAAAAACTTGAAAAAAAAGGTGTTAAAATGTTTGACAAATAATGACCTCATGGGCTGGGAAAGTGGCTCAGTGGTAGAGCGCTTGCCCTGCATGCTCAAGGCCCTGGGTTCGACTCCTCAGCACCACATAAGCAGAAAGAAAAAAGCTGGAAGTGGCACTGTGGCTCAAGTGGTAGAGCACTAGCCTTGAGCTGAAGAGCTGAGGGACAGCGTCGAGGCCCAGAGTTCAGGCCCCACGAACGGACCAAAATTAATTTAAAAAATTAAAAAAAAAAAAAAGAAATGAACTCATTACCTTACTCATGTAACTCTAACTCCTCTGTATAGCCTCTTTACAATAAAAGTTAAAAAAAATAAGTGAAGGGACAGAGTTCACACTTTGAGTTCAAACCACAACATTGACTAACACACACACAGAAAATCCTGGTGCAGGAAAACAGCATAGATATGGTAGAATAGAAGTAGTGATGGGCTAGGAATGTGGCTTAGTGGTAGAGTGCTTGCCTAGCCTGCATGAAGCTCTGGATTCAACTCTTCAGTACCACATCAACAGTAAAAGCTGGAAGTGGCACTGTGGCTCAAGAGGTAGAGTGCTAGCCTTAAGCAAAAGAAGCTCAGTGACATTGCTCAAGCCATGAGTTCAAACCCCAGGAAGAAGAAGAAGAAGGAGGAGGAGGAGGAGGAGGAGGAGGAGCAGGAGGAGGATGAGGAGGAGGACGAGGAGGACGAGGAGGACGAGGAGGACGAGGAGGACGAGGAGGAGGAGGGTGGTAATAAAACTCGTTCCCCCACCCTGCCCCCTCTCACTGAGTAGGTTGAAACCAACTAGTTTTCATGGCATTGGCAAACTTGTATATTCAGAATAAAGTGAGACTTCTGATGGAATGCCTGGAAAGGAAAATACCACCTCTAAGAAATTTTCAGGGATGTTTCCAGTGGCAGTTTAGGCTGTGATCAGATTCTAGAAAAATTGCGCTTAAAACTCAAACTTTCTATCACCAATAGAATAATGTTTTCATTCATTCAGTACAGTGTTTAGGATAACTACAAATTGCTAGAAATTTTCTCAAGAAATACCAAAGAAACTTAGGGCCAAAGCTTTTACATTCTAGCAAATAGCTACAAGAAAGGGGATGCTAGTGAATGGGAATGCTAGCTAGTGCTTTGGAAAATTGAGAGAGGACCTAATAATTAGATTTAGGTGACTTTGAAGAAAGGTACAAAAAAGAAGAGGAGAATGTTGCATGAGAGAAAGAGGAATGTGGAATGTTGAATGGAAGTGTGACGGAAAAGCACTCCTGTGTTGCAGTTCATGTGCAGGAGGTCAGGATTGAACCAAAAGTTCACCTCTGGCTGGGTTCTGGTGGCCCACATCTGAAATCTTAGCGACTCAGGAGGATGAGCTCTGAGGACCTGGTTCAAAGCCAGCCCTGGCAGGAAAGTGAGACATTTCTAATTAACCATCAGAAAACCAAGTGGAACTGTGGCTCTAAGTGGTGGAGTTCTAGCCTTTTGTGAACAAACAGTCTTAGAAAGATTCATGAACAGGAAGAGAGAAAGAGAGGTAATGGAAAGGAGAGAGGAGAGGAAGATGAGAAAAAGGGGAAGTAGAGGAGGAGATGGTATAGGTTAGAAGAGGAGGGAAGAGAGATGATGGGGGGAAAGGAGGAAAAAGGGGAGAGAGTGAAGTGAAAGAAACAGAAAGAGAATAAGAAAAATTACACAGACATCAAGCCCCAGCTCTAGCACGTACTCACATACACACACACAAACAAAGAAAAAGGGAAAATAGTGAAATCAAGAGTACTTCTCTTCCACCCATCCTCTTCACTGAACACTGGTCCACATGGAATTTAAGATTCTTCAGCTCTCTTCATAACCTGGATCTCATCATTTCTCCTTTATTATTGCTGTCTACCCTATCATTCACCATGTACCCATCTTTGCCCTCTTGTGGCCCTCATTGCTTCGTTCACTAGAATCCCATCCATTCTTTGAGGGAATCACTGCTACTCAAATTTCCCTGAGCTGGATCAATGACAGCCCAGCCTTCCTCATGCTGAAAATCGCATCAGTCTGCTCTACAGTCTCAGCCTGCTATTCCCAGTGTACACATAGCAAAGGCCAGGTCTGCCCAATTCCTCCCCGTCATATGCTTGTCACCTAAAGGCAGCATCAGTCTCCACATAGCCTCTCTGGGCAAAGCTAATGTCCTGCCTAAACCAACACAAATATCGCAGTGGTGAAGGCTCATATCTAATCTTCCTGAATTTCTGTTCATGTGGGAATACAGTTAGCCCAGGCAGGATGTGTCTATAGGCAGAGTCCATCCAGGCCCCGTCCATCCACAGGTACCACTATATCTCCATGCCTTCTCAGGTCTCCTTTTCCTTCATATATTTCACCATGTTTAGCTGCAACAAAGGGGTTATATTTTAACGTATACACTTTGTGATTCCAAAAATGCACTCTTGGTGTTCAGAATGATTGACTATTGAACATCAGCTCCCCCAGCACAGTGGTTCACCCAGCATAAAAATTAGGGTATACTCTTCCATGAGGCCAATAGTCTTTCCCTTGGAACTGCCAAGGGAAAGCACCATACCCAAAGCCTGGTGCTCTGGGGAAAGGGTGTCAGCTGGCGGCCACTCTGGGGACTCATTGTGTCTCTACCAAGATAAGCTAACACTCAGTGCTGATCCACTTGTACAGTGCACATGTCCCTCCCTCCCTGTCAATTTGTTTACCAGCCCACCACCCCCTTTCTCCCACAACCATTTCTGAGGTCTCACTCACACAGCTGTGCCTCACATAAGCACACAAATCCCTTTCATAACAACACAGAAAACAAGGTATGCCACAGCAGACTAACAAAGTCAAATGCACTGCCTGATGCTGGAGGAGCTGCCTGTCATCCTAACTATCCCAGCAGCCTGTCTGGGAACACTCCATCTTCACTTAACTAGAAAAATGCAGGCCGGGAGCTATCATGTAATGGTAGTGTAATAAACAGCATGGCCAAAGGCATCCTCCTCCCCCCCACATGCTGAGCTCATTGTTCCCCTGGGCCTAGCTGTAGGGGGGGGGTCAAGAAGGGATGGAACAGTGGGCTTCGTGGGGGCAGGGCAATTAGTGGAGGTTGAAACTTTTATAGCTGTTGGAGTGGGGGAGGGGCCCAGCCTATATATAGGCTGTCTGTTCTGAGGAGTAGGGGCTGGGGAGAGACAGACAGCAAGAGGCTCCATCCAGAGCAGAGCAGAGCAGAGCAGAGCAGAGCAGAGCAGGGACACCCTGTGAAGAGCTCTGAGGCCTGAGGATAGGCCACTGGAGAGGCAAGCAGAGGAGGAAGGAAGCAAAAGGCAAAGCCTTCCCCTTTGGAGGTTTGCAGACTATTTGGAGGTTTGCAAGTCTGGAGGTGTAACTCAAATGATAGTAAACAAGACATGACCATGCCAGCTGAAAAGGAGAAAGCGTGAAAGAGGGAGGAAAAACCAGAGAGAGTCAGAGTCAAATTCATGAGCAGGAAGTGAAGGAGAGAGAATGGAAGTGTGCATGAAAGGAACAAGAAGTGGGATAGGGGAAATAGAATAGTAGAAGTTATGGGAGAAAGAAAAGGGAAGAAGATGGTAGAGGAGGGAATGTGGGAAAAGGGAAGATAGGAAGGAGAAAAAAAGGAAACAGAATAAGAAAACAGCACTGAGGTCAAGCGTCCAAGTACCAGCATAAGCATACACACAAAAAGAAAAAGGGGAAAAAAGCATGGAGGAATCATGGAAATCAAAAGTACTTCCTTCCACCTACCCTCTTCACTGACCACTGGTCCATGTGGAATTCAGTATTCCTCAGCTCCTTTCATAACCTAGCTCCTGTCATTTCTCATTTAGGTTTAGTGTGCATCCTGTCATTTACCAGGTACTCATCTTTGTCCTCTTGTGGCCCTCAGTGCTTCTCTTACCAGAATCCCATCTCATTCTGCACCCCAAATAGCCCTGACCTGGACTCCTCATCCACCAGGAGGCCCAAGCCCAGCTCTAGCTGCAAATTTCAAGTCTTCTCTTCAGGTTCAGCCTCCTGATCCCAGTGCACACATAGCAAAGGCCTAACTCCTCCATTACACACTTGTCACCAAAGGCAGCATCAGCCTCAGCAACTGCCTCTGTGTGCAGATCTAATGTCCCTGGCTGAATCAACACTAATAGCCCAGGGGTGGAGGATCACATCCAATCTTACCCAACTTCTGCTCATGTACAGATGCACTCATCCCAGGCAGGGTCCATCCAATATCTTCATGCTTTCTTAGGCTTCTTGCTCCTTCACAGATTTCTCCACCTCTAGCTGAGAGGAAGGAAAAGTATTTTAATTCATACATTTATGTGATTCAAATTTGGTGGGGGGGGAGGATTGGGAATGAGGGTGGGGGGAGGATGGAAGGGATGGGGAGGGGAAACAAAGGAGGAGGCTACAATGCTTGATAAGAAATGTACTCATCTTGCCCATGTAATTGTAAAACGTCTGTACAGTATTTTCCCAATAAAAATTTTAAAAATAAATAAATAAAAAGAAAAAAATGAGCTCTGGATGTTCAGAATTCTGCTCACCAGCACTCTGATACCCTAAGAACAAAAACAGGGCTCTGCTATTCTTCCATGAGGCTTAGAGCCTTCTCATGGGAACTGAAGGGGAGAGGAAGAACAATGCCCAAATTCTGGGTGTTAGCTGGGGGACTCTGGGAACTCACAGAATCTCTACCCAGATATGACATCACTCAGTGTTCAAACCCTTCAATTTTGCACCTACTTCTCAACCTGTGCATTTGGCATAGCAGCCTACCACACCTGTCCTTCCCCCAACCATTTTCAAGGTGTTCCTCACACACCTGTCCCTCAGATAACTACACATCAGAGAAGCCATCCTGTGCTACACCAGTTTAACAAGATCAAAAGCATTGCTGATGGTGGTGGATCATGCCTGTAATCCTAACTCTTCCAGAAGCTAACACCCCGAAGATCACAGTTAAGGCCAACCTGGGCAGACTTCATCTTCAATTAACTAGAAAAATCCTGGCTTGGAGGTGTGACTCAAGTGGTACAGCACTGGTTATGAACATTCAAACTCAAAGAGAAGATCTAGAGAGGTGTAGGGAGCCGAGGCGAGACTCCGCCCACTCCCTTGCAGCTTTGAGGTAACCACCCCAGACGGTGCTTGGCGGGATGTCTGGGCTGTGCGCGTGCGCGAGCCAGGTAGAGTCCCCAGCCAATCCCATGACACCTGGTGACGGTGAAAGGCAGGCGACCAACAATAGAAAGACCCGCGTTCCGATTCTCCTATATAAGCGGCTGTGTTTCGGGTGCACGCTCTCTCGCGCCCAAGCTCTCCTACAACTAAAAGGCTCTCCAATAAAGCATGATCTGAGAAGACTCCTGGTGTGGTGGTCGTTTTTCCTCGCTGGTCGAGTAGACGGTCGCTACAACTGGTGCTGAAACCCGGGAACGAACCTGGGACGGGACCCGCGCGAGAGGCCGAATTGGAGCCAGAACTCAACACGCAGAGAGGAGACATCGGTAAATATCCCCCGGTATGCTGTTCACTGTAGATTTAGATATTTATTGGTTGCTTGCATTGCTTCTTCCCTTGTGGCTTGTCTTTTTGATGGTGCGCACTTGCCTCGACCAGGGAGGGTTTGATTTAATCCAGGAAGGATGCAAAGTACTAACACGGCATCAGGATAGTCTATCAGAGTCAGCATACAGTAAGGGGGAGGAAAATAGGCCTAAAAGAAAAAGGGAAAAAAGACAAAAGGATCCTAAAGAATTAAAGCAAGAGGGGCTGCAGCCCTCACAAAAGGAGAAGGGTTTCAGAGAGGAGGAGGTCTCAAGGAGATCCCCGTGCCCTTCTTTAAAAGCAAACCGGTTCTCAGCCCTACATGTGGAAGGGCGGGACCAAGAATATAGTAATCTTGTGAGTGACTCAGAGGAAGAAATGTTAGAGGAGGAGGGAGAGCAGCTCGATCCAGCTGATAGTGAAGAGTTAGAAGAGGCTGCGGTGTAGCACGAGGCAGACAGATATGGAGGGTGGCGCCCCCTAGGGGTGGGAGTACTGCAGCAGCCAGGAAGAGGAAACAGAGCTGGCCCTCACCCGTAGGCCCCCCGGGCGTGCCCGCCGGCGGGGCGGAGTCACTTTATAAAAGGCTGGTCGCCGTTAGCGGCAGCCTTTCCAGTTTTTGAAAATCCCATTACTAATGAGAGAAGTCTTGAGCCGGTTTCCTACTTCCAGCTTAAGGATTTAGTTGAGGCAGTCCGGACTTATGGAGTGACGGCCAATTATACCACTGCCTTGCTTCAAAGGCTAACTATTAATGCTATGATTCTGTGGGAGCAAAAACTGTTCAATATTTTCCTGAATTAGTGGCTAAACAGGCAATTTTGATCTGAGAAAAAAAATAAAAATAAAAAAAATAATAAATAAAAATAGAGGCAATTTTGGGTATAAAGTATTGTTTGATGCACTTTGCAAAAATTCCAGATAAATTAATTATTCCATACACCCGTGAGCAAGTTGAAATTTTAGCAGCCACAGTGGATATGTGGGCAATTCTTGTTTGCTCATTTCCAAATGTAATTGATAATCATTATCCTAAGCATCCTCTGCTTGCCATAGTTAACAAAAATTTAGTGTATTTTCCTGTTGTCACATCAAAGGAGCCCTTGGCTGATGCTCTAACCATCTTTACGGATGGATCAAAATCTGGACAAGGTGCCTTTTTTGTTCAAGGACACAAACAGCCGGTAGTCTTTAATTTTCGGCCGAATGTCCCACAGGCTGTTGAATGTTTAATTGTGCTTGAAGTTTTTAAAAGATTTGATCAACCTTTTAACTTATTTTCTGATTCATTATATGTTGTAAATGCCGTTGCTTCTCTTGAAGTTGCTGCTTCAGTTAAGCAGGCCAGTACAATTTCTAATGTTTTGTTACAGATTCAATCCCTTATCTTAAACAGAAAACATCCTTTTTTTTTTTTTTTTTTTTTTTTGGTCCGGTTGTGGGGCCTGAACTCTGGGCCTGAGCACTGTCCTTCAGCTCTTCAGCTCAAGGCTAGTGCCCTACCACTTGAGCCACAGCGCCACTTCCGGCTTTTTTCTTTTTGCTTATGTGGTGCTGAGGAATCGAACCCAGGGCCTCAGGCATGCAAGGCAAGCGCTCTACCACTGAGCCAACTTCCCAGCCCAGAAAACATCCTTTTTATATTGGACATATTCGCACCCACTCTATGCTGCCGGGCCCGATGGCAAAGTGTAATGATTTGGTGGACCAGGCAACTCGGGCTGTGGCTCTGGTTGCTGCTGATCCTGTAGAATTGGCAAAAGACTTTCATAGATTGTATCATGTACCTGCTAATACCCTTAGGAAAAGATATAATTTGTCCAGGCATGTGGCAAGAGATATTGTTAAAGCCTGTAAATCTTGTGTTACCTTTCTTCATTCTCCCCATGTGGGGGTAAACCCCAGGGGGTTGAGACCAAACGCCCTATGGCAAATGGATGTTACTCATCTGACGGAATTTGGTAAGTTGAAATATTTACATGTGTCTGTGGACACCTTTTCTGGTGTCATTCATGCCACACCTTTGGCAGGAGAAAAGGTGTCTCACGTCAGAATACACTGCTTAGAAGCTTGGGCAGCTTGGGGAAAGCCCCTTAGACTTAAGACGGATAATGGCCCTGCTTATACTTCCCATGGTTTTCGCGCCTTTTGCGCACAAATGCAGGTTGCCCACACCACCGGATTGCCCTACAATCCTCAAGGACAAGGTATAGTGGAAAGTGCTAATAGAAGCATAAAAGAAATGCTTCAAAAACAAAAAGGGGGAATTGCTGAGTCCGCGTCCCCCAGGGAAAGACTTTCTCTTGCGCTCTTTACCCTTAATTTTTTAATTCTAAATGACAACGATCAGTCTGCCGCAGATCGGCATATGACAAGAGACTCCATGGATACTAAAGACATGGTTATGTGGAAGGATGTTATTAATAATAAATGGTATGGACCGGATCCGGTAATAATGAGATCCAGGGGAGCTGTTTATGTTTTTCCACAGAGTCAAGAAGTACCTCACTGGGTGCCAACGAGACTGACCAGGCCGGTGGAGACTGCAACAGAACCCCCTCTTGAAGATGCAGCTGATCTTCCTGCTGTTAGCAACAGTGCTAATAGCAATCCCTGTGATAGCTAAACCGATGATGCTGTGGGCTGTTACAATTTACTGACTGGATTGCCTCTGCGGTGTCCTTTTCCAAAGAGCGGGTGGGAGTCGGAATGTTTTTAGCCTGCTGCTTGGGAGGATGCGTGGTCTGCCTATGGTTGGTCTGTCGCCTTCGAGCCCAAACCAGAAGGGACAAGGTTGTTATCTTGCAAGCATTAGCCGCTTTGGAGAGTGGATCCTCACCCCAGATTTGGCTGTCGGCCCTAAGAGGCAGTTAAGCCTTACCATTCTGCATAGCCTTAGCACCCCGAGGGATCAGGGGATCCCATTGCACCGGGACAGGTATGCAATTTGCAATTTGGGACAGGGTGCAAAGCAAGTGCACTGCACTTGAGGAGATGGTTCTCATCTCCTCAAGAAGAGCATGCTGGGTTGCAAGTGGGTTGATGCCCAAGATCCCACCTCTGCAAAAAAGGCATCGGACGGGCCTGGTCATCACTGGGGAAGGCGCGCCCCTCAGGCGAAGGCCAGTGCAAGGTCCTAATGTCTTAGACAGAGGCCCAACCTCTACTCTTACCTGTTGCCATAAAACAAAGAAGGGGGAACTGTAGGGAGCCGAGGCGAGACTCCGCCCACTCCCTTGCAGCTTTGAGGTAACCACCCCAGACGGTGCTTGGCGGGACGCCTGGGCTGTGCGCGTGCGCGAGCCAGGTAGAGTCCCCAGCCAATCCCATGACACCTGGTGACGGTGAAAGGCAGGCGACCAACAATAGAAAGACCCGCGTTCCGATTCTCCTATATAAGCGGCTGTGTTTCGGGTGCACGCTCTCTCGCGCCCAAGCTCTCCTACAACTAAAAGGCTCTCCAATAAAGCGTGATCTGAGAAGACTCCTGGTGTGGTGGTCGTTTTTCCTCGCTGGTCGAGTAGACGGTCGCTACAGAGAGGCAGGAAAGAAAAAGACAGATTTATGAGGACAGAGGAAGGGAGAAGGGAAGAGAAGATGAAGAGAAGAAGAAAGAGAATAGGAAAAGAGGAAGAAGAGGAAGAGATGAATAGTCTGGAGGGAAGTTACCTGGAAAAGGGGAGAGAGGAAATGGGGAGAAAGAAGAGAGAGAAAAGGAGACACAGAGAAAATCACCCAGTTCAAGTGCCAGTACCAGCACACACTCACAAATACATACCCACAACAAAAAGAAAGGAATGGAAAGGACTGAGAAAATAAGGAAAATAACACTATTTCCCTTCCCATCCACCCTCTTCACTGGAGACTGGTCCATGTGGAATTCAGGAGTCCTTAGCTTCATCTTCTCAGCTGTCTTTCAGCATCAGTGTCAACCTTGCCTATCAGGAAGGTGCCCATCCTTTGCCCTCTTTTGTTCTGCATTGCTTCTTCTCAATGGAATACATTCTCAACCTGTTAGCTGTGCTCTATTCCCCAAATAATCCTGAGCTGGATCATTGATCCAACAGAAGTCACAGCCCACCTTCTGCTGCAAATCTCATCAGCTGCTTTGCAGGCTCAGCCTCCTGACCCTTGTGCACACATAGCAAAATCAGGTGTGCCGAAATCCTCCCTATTACATGCTTGTCAGCTGAGGCAGCATCAGACAAAAGCACTTGCTATGTGGAAATCTAATGCCGCTGGAGAAGCGAACACAAATAACCCAGTGATGGATCATATCCAAACATACTGAATTTCTGCTCATGTCCCAATACAGTCATATCAAGCAGGGCCTATCCATAGGCAAAGTCCATCCAGGCCCCGTCCATCCACAGGCACCAATATATCTCCATGCTCTCTCATGTATCTTGCTGCTCCTTCCTAGGATTCTCCACCTGGTGCTGAAAGGAAGGGTAATGTTTTAATTCATAAAGTTTGTGGAGCTAAAACTGGGCTCTGGATGTTCAGAAGGTTCTAATATTTTAGACTCAGGTCTCCCAGTAATCTTTTTTCCCTAGGGGAACAAAATGTACTTTGCTATTTCTCATGAGGCCTAGAGACTTCAACAGAGAAAAGCCAAGAGAAAGGAAGCACTGTGCTGAAGCATGGTGCCCTGCAGAAGGGGTGACACCTGGGGGCCTCTGAGGGGACTCCCAGAATCTCTATCAAGATATCCCAATTCTCAGTGCAGACAGTCTTGAACAGTATACATGCCTTGCCTCTCTATTGATTGTACACACTATCCCACAACCCCCTTCAACATCCATTTGTAACTTGTCCCTCACACAGCTGTCCCCCAGACAAGTACACAAATCCCTTTTTCCACATTAGAAAAGCCAACCTGTGTCTCACCAGATGAACAAGGTCAAAAGTACTGCCATGTATGTATGGTTCTAGACGGAAATCCTAACTATTCCAGAACTTCACACCCAGAACAGAGTACTTAAAGCCAGCAAAAACACAGCATAGAAATGTAGGCTTGGCATCTAATCTTCAATAATGGAGCTAAAAAGATAGAATCGAAGAAAGACAGCCTCTTCAGTAAATGGTGCTGGCAAAATTGGTTAACAAATTGTAGAAAACTAAAGCTAGATCCTTATATATCATGCTGCACAGAATCAACTCCCAATGCATCAAAGACCTCAGAGTCAAAGCAGACACTCTGAAAACATTACAGGATAGAATAGGAGAAACCCTAGGTCTCCTTGGCACGGGTCCAAATTTTTTTAATAGAGACCCAGAAACTCAACAAATCAAAGAAAGGTTGGACAAATGGGAGTGCATGAAATTGCAGAGCTTCTGCATGGCAAAGGACATAGCTAGCAAGATCAATAGAAAGCCCATGGATTGGGAGAAGGTCTTCATACAACGGACAAGGGTCACATAACTAAAATATACCTGGAACTCAAAAAATTAAATCCCCGGGGCTGAGAAGGTGGCTCAGTGGTTAAAGCGCTTGCCTTGCATGCCTGAGGCCCTGGGTTCGATTCCTCAGCACCACATAAGCAAAAAGAAAAAAGCCGGAAGTGGCGCTGTGGCTCAAGTGGTAGAGCGCTAGCTTTGAGCTGAAGAGCTGAGGGACAGCGCCCAGGCCCAGAGTTCAGGCCCCATGACCGGACCCAAAAAAAAAAAAATTAAATCCCCCAACAACAAATCTTCAAAGAAACAACTGCCCAACAATTAAGTCGGCTAATGACTTAAAGAGAAACTTCTCTGAAGAGGAAAGAAGTATGGCCAATAGACACATGGCCAATAGACACATGACCAATTGACACACCTCCCTAGCCATAAATGAAATGCAAATCAAAACAACATTGAGATACCACCTCACCCCAGTTAGGATGGCTAAAATCAAGAACTCTAATAACAACAGATGCTGGAGTGGAACTTTACTGCATTGTTTTTGGGAGTGTAAACTTGTCCAACCACTTTGGATAGTAGTATGGAGGTTCCTCAAAAGACTCCACATAGACCTCTCCTATAACCCAGCATTCCCACTTTTGGGCATTTACCCAAATGCTCACAAACAATACCACACTAAAGCTACTAGCGAAACTATGTTTACTGTAGCATTATTTACCATAGCTAAGATATGGAACCAACCCAGATGCCCCTCAGCAGATGAATGGATCAAGAAAATGTGGTATATATACACAATGGAATTCTATGCCTCCATCAGAAAGAATGACATTGCCCCATTTGTTAGGATATGGTAAGACTTGGAAAAGATTATATTAAGTGAAGTAAGCCAGGCCCAAAGAAACATAGGTCCCATGGTTTCCTTTATTTGCAATAACTAGTATATATCTGAGTCAAGCAGAAACAGTCAGATAAGTTGATGTAATGGGGAAATGAACCCTAAGGTATGTATTCAAATGTTTTTTTTTCTTTCATGGGATTGTTTCTAACACATAAGATTATTTCTTTGTTGCTTTGTATGTCCCTCCCCAACAGTATAACCCGTGCTTTCACTGTATTTGATGTTGGTATAATTTGTGGAGGGGAAGGAAAAAAACAAATCTTTTAAATAGGGAATACAGGTGGACTTATTGCAACAATGCGATGTACAAGTCGTTATGTTGAAAACAAACTTTACAACTTTGGCAGAGTAGGGGTGAGGGGAGAGGAGGATTGGAGGAGGTAGGATTGACTGGGGGGGCGGAGGAAGGATGGGAAGGGATGTGAGGGGAGACAAAGGAGGAGACTACAATGCTTGATAAGAAATGTACTCATTATCTTGCCCATGTAATTTTAACCCCTCTGTACAGTATTTTCACACACAAAAAAAGAAATGCAGGCTTGGAGGTTGGAATCAAGTGGTAGAGCACCTGTGATGTACATGCAAACTGAAAGAGAAAGAGAGGAGAGATAGAGACAGAGACAGAGGCAGAGAGACAGATTCATTCAAATATCTGCTCATGTGTAGACACAGTCATCCCAGGCCTGGTCCATCCACAGATATCACTATATATCCATGCTTTTTCAGGTCTCTTGTTTTTTAACATGTTTATACACCTCTACCTGAAAGGAAAGAAAATTAGCTTAATTCATACACTTTTCCAGTGTAACCAGGGACTCTGTTTGCTCAGAATGTTCTCAAATTTGAAACTCAGCTCCCTCAGCACTCTGATTCCCATTAGAGAAATTTGGACTCCCAGGGCAGTTGCAATTGTAAGTAACCTGTGTAGGAAATCGGGTCTTTAAAATTTACTATTTTTTTTTTTTACTGTGAGTAAATAAGTCTGAAATAAGGGACTTTTGGATGATGGCATAATGTTAGAATGGTGATTAGGTGTAGACAGAACACACAAGAAACTGCATTAAAATGGAGGAAAGTTGGGGCCGAAACTACTCTCATGGTCCATGGAGACAGTTCTATTTTCCCAATGAAGATGTGCCCTTGAGTTTCGACCCAGCCAGAGTAAATAGTGTTCTCAGGAGTTGTACACAGTCACCTAGAGACTGCCAAAGGAGAAACGAGTCCAGGATGCCACCTTCCCCTAAGATCCCCCTGAAGCCCAAGGGCCTCACTTTAAACCTAAGTAAACAAACTAGGTAAATAAGTAGGAAAATATGCAACATATCTGGAAGGTGAGATGATGACCTACTGCAGCATTTGGGACACAAACACCTTAGTGTTCGGAGACAAATGGGAAAAGTTGTTTAATAAAGTGACATTACTTGAAAGTAAGGGATTGAGGTGTATTCACCAAGCTCAGAAGGTACAGACAGCTTGAGGCCACATTTCAGCCTACTTTTCAAAATTTAAAAGTCAGCTCCTTGTCAGCTGTCCTTTCACTAGAAAGAATGCTAGCTGGAGAACCCCCTAGCTATGCTAGGACTATGCCTGGCTATGCTGGATTGAGACCTTTGCTGAGGATTCTGGGCACACAGCAGTGTGAACTTCCTGTATGACTCCCTCCCCTCCTGCAGCTCTTCAATTCCACATCTCTCTGATTTTCCACACCCTAGTGCTGTGGCAGAGTTCTGCACATCTTTCTCTGGAACAGCTTTGTTCTTAAGCTGTGGACATTAGTTTTTGGGCTTCACACAGTACCAGAGTTTGTGAAAAATGGTGACTATCCTGTGAGCCACACTCTTCTAGCCCCATCACTTATTCCATCTGGAGGCTATGGATTCCCCGTGTGGCTGCCAAGAGGGAAGGGCATTTTCAACCAAGTGTCAACTCTCTAGTCTGCTCAGCCAGCTAAAAGAATCCTGGCCCCAGATTAAGCTAGTACTGGAGCTTTGTGGGGAGCAGAGTGGAAGGACAGGCAGACTAGGACCTTGGCCTCTCTTCAGAGGCAACTGTTTGTTATCATCTGGCAATTGAAATTCTGAGGGCAAACTGAAGGTGTTAAGTTGTGCAGCGAAGCTGACTCCCCTTCATTGAGAGAGGGCTAGTGCAAAGTTCCTGAGGAGTTGTACACAGTGGAATAGCTAAAGTCATCATTTTCCACTCCACACTTCTGGCACTCTCTTTTTAGTTTTCTTGGATGACCAGATAAGTACTCATGGCTTCATTGAATGCCCTGTCCTGGATTGCCTTTTCAATGTCAGCTATATTGTACCCCATGTCACACAGAACTGTGACACTAATGGAGTCCAGCTTGCTGGGCAGTGGCTCATCAGGAAGCAGGCCAAACCCCACATCTACAGCCAGCCATGGGTTTCTCAGTGACATCCACAGTCAGCAGTTTGGAAAGTAGATTGTGTCTCTTCGCAGATAGATAAAAGGGAGCTGTGTACATGGCCTCAAGGATGTGCAGCCATGTCTGCCATCTTCCTCCCTTCAAATGGGAACTTTCCTGTTGTCCTCACATACAGAAGCATACCTGGGATCTAAATGTCCTGTTTATAGACATCATACATTTTGTAAAGGAACATTTCACGAGGTCTGAATATCAAGGCTCCACAAAACCCCTTTAGCAACTGCCCCAGCAACACCGTGATGCTCAGCCCCAAATCACTGACTTTGGCATTGCATTTGCCATCCAACAGGATGTTCCTGGGCTTCAGGTATCTGTGTGTGATTTCGTTCTTGTGAAGGTATTGCATAGCACTCACCATCTGCTTGAACAGCCTCCTGGCTTCATAATTGACTAGGTGGTGGCAGGAGGATTTGCCAGTCAACCCTATCCTGTACTGGCTGTTTTTACTACATTTTGTCACAACTCACTTTCAAGGCCTTTTGAGTCAGGGTGGGTGGAGTTCCTGCCTCTTGTCTCTTGAAGGGTTATTCATTTGCTTTGAAATTAAAATGTCATCAATTTGAAATTATTTACATTGTTTCAAAACCAAACAAATTGATGTTCGTATGTTTTTTGGTCATGTGCGGGCTTGAACTCAGGGCCTGGGCACTATTCCTGAGCTCTAATGCTCAACCACTTTGAGCCACAATGCCACTTACAGTTTCCTGGTGGTTAACTGAAGATAAGTGTCTCATGGGCTTTCTACTCAGGGTGGCTTTGAACCTAGAACCTCAGATCTCAGTCCCCCAAGGAACTAGGATTACAGGTGTGAGCCACCAGTACCTGGCACAAATAGGATTTTAAAAAGATGCCAAGTTTAACCTTAGGATAAGACCATGAGGTCCGAAGGGCTGAGACCTTACCATAACTGTTGCTGAGTAGTTCAAGTTCTTGTCTGCCATTGCTCTGTAAAGGACTCTCTGTTTATCTGAGTTTGCCCATAGCAATGTTTTTATTTTGTATTTTATTTCATTTTTAAAAGGTTTCAGTGACATTATTTTCCAAATATGTTTATGGAACAGCCACCATTGTCAATTGCCGGAAGTGGAAAAGTTCCCAAGGTGTTATTCTTAATAAGTCATTACTAACTATTATGATGCAGGATGGAACTCTTAATGGCTCTTGAAGGAAGATAGAATCTTTCCTAATTAGGTTTTTATATTCTATAAGTAATTGTACAGGACTCAGAATGTGCGTTAGTGGTAGAGTGCTCACCTAGCATGCACAAAGCTCTGCTTTTGCTTCCTCAGTTCCACATACATAGAAAAGCCAGAAATGGAGCTGTGGCTCAAGTGGTAGAGTGCCTCAAGCAAAAGAAGCTCAGAGACAGTGCCAAGGCCAAGTTCAAGACCCAGGACTGGCAAAAAAAAAAAAAGAGACAGGGGTAAATGATCTGAATAGAAATTTCCAAAAAGAAGAAATGCAAATAGGCAAAAATATATGAAAAAATGTCCAGTGTCTATAGCCATGCTGGAAAACTTTTAAAAAATCAAAATGATAGAAAGATAACACATGCTGGCCAGGATGAAGAGAGAACTCCTGTCAGACAGATTGTAAATTGATACAAGCATTATGGCAAACAGTTTGAAGGTCTCTAAATAAATACATGAACTCAAGTACAATTATAATATGTCTATTTCTAGATTATTTATAGCAGCTCAGGTATAGATTCAGTCTAAATGTCTATCAATGGAGAAATTGGTAATGGTCTCTCTCTTTCACACACATATATACATGCACACACACATACATACTCACACACACATACACACACACACACACACACAAACACACACAAAGGAGAATTTTCCAAGCATAACAGTGATTGGAAAGCTATCATTTCGTGACAAATGGAAGCAAAGATTAAGTAAAGTTATCGAGACAAATGGCCCAGGATCGCTCAGATATGTAGAGAATAATGTTGACCATGGACTAGTGCTGGCCAGAGGTTGGGAAGGAGGGATGAAAAGGGGGAAGGTGAGGTTTGTTTGATCAGTGTGTGTCATGTCCTGTGTACGATTACTACTTGCTTATAAAAAGCATCAATATTAAGATAGTCATCTTCCATTTCCAGAAGAGAACCATTTCTCTCTGCCTAGATGACACCACTGCAGCCTAGGCCCCTGCCCCTGTCCCTAGCTGGTCTTCCCATTCCCCCTTCCCTGTCCCTCCCAAAATCATCCTTGTAAACACAACCCACAGCATACTATTCTCTGTCTGTTTATGAGTGTGGGTGGGTGCAAGCACAGGCCAATACGTGGGCTTGAAGTCCATGTTCAAGGTGAGTGCTCTACTCCTTAAGCCACAGCTCCACTTCCAAGTTTTCTGGGGTCATGCACTTTCCTACACAGGATAGATTTTAATAATGACCTGGCAGCAGCCAGCCATAGAATACTTTTTTATCTGCATGCATGTTGTTTTTACTGTAGCACCATTCACAATAATATAGGGTATCATTCAAGTGTCAATCACTGGACCAATAAAAAGACAGTACATACATATTGTAGTACATTATTCAGCCTAAAAAAATAAACAATAAATTTTCCTGGCTCTGGTGGCTGCTGCCTGTCATCCTAACTATACATGAGATAGGAGGATTGAAGTCAAAGCCAGCCCAGGCAGGAAAGTCCATGAGACTCTTACTTCAAATATCCATCAGAAAACCAGGAATGGAGCTGTGCCTCAAAGAGGTAAAGTGTTAGCCTTGAGCTAAATGCTCAGGGACCACTTACTGGCCCTAATTCAAGCACCAAAAAGGAACCAGAAAAAAGAAACCAACACTCAGACACTATGGATGGAACTGGAGGACACTCAGTTTCATGAAGTAATACAGGCAGAGGAACACCAATATCAAACATACCCTTTCATATTGGAAGAAATGTGGCTTTAGAATAGACAGGAGAACTACAGGACATTGTTGAAGCATGATGGGTCACCCCTCTGCCCACAGCCTCCTTTGGTGAAGGAGGCTTCTCTGATCCTGTCTCTCTCCACTGAGCCCAGGCTTCCTTGCTGCAGCCACACTGGCATTTGTACTGTACCAGCTGGGGGCCACTGCTATTCCAACTGCCTGGAATGCTTTTCCCAACACCCAGCTGCTCAATCCCCTATCCTTCCCCAAAACCCCCTTGCCAAAAAGGTCTCCTCTGATACTTAAAAATAAAACCTTGTGCATATGTGTACACAACACACATCTGCAAACGCACAAAAACATAGAGTATTTCGAACACTCATCCTGAATTTTTCTGCCTTAATCTTCATTTTCATATATACTATGTGGTATTTTTGTAAAGTTTGGGTATTCTCATTCTCCATGCTTGAGTGTAAACTCACAAAGAGAGGTATTTTTATGCTGTTCCCAGCATTCTGTCAGTCTTCAGCATGATGTGACTGATCCTGTGGGCACTCAGTAAATGTCCATTGAATGAAAGCCTACCTATTCCCTCACACACTTATTCAACAAGTATACTGCCATACATGGTCAAAGCTCTTTCCCACTGTTTTCCCATGACTCCTCTCCACAGCCCCTGTCACCCTTGCCTCGTGGTCTCCCCACCTGTGTTTCCAAGCCCTTTGCCTGAAGTTTCTGCCCCTCAATCTTACATATGGAGATGGTGTACACACACCAAATAACCTGTTCCTCCTCTGGGAAGCCTTTCCATACATTAGGCACCCTCTCTACTGCTCTGGGACTACTAGAAACTAGCCTCAAGACAAACCCACTGACATGAACTGAAGTCTACTCCCTCATTTCAGGACGCCTGAGACAAAGAAAAAGAACTTAGAAACCATGGAAATTCACAGTTCTTCCCTCCCGACCCACCCACTTCACTGAACAATGATCCATGTGGAATTCAGGTGTCCCTAGTTTCCTACTCTCAGCTCTCCTTCAGCATTAGGGTCAGCCCTGTCTATCAGCAAGGTGCCCATTTCTTGTATACTTTTGGCTCTCAGTGCTTCTGTCACAAAAATCCTATCTTATTCTCTGGGAAGAGCTCTGTTCCCTAAATAACCCAGAGGTATACCCTGTTTCACTGGGAGCCTCAGTCTTCTCCTGCTGCAAATCTCATCAGTCTGCCCTACATGCTCAGCCTCTTGACTCCAGTGAACATACAGCAGAGGTCCAATGTGTCCAATTCCTCCTCATCACACACCTGTCACCCAAAGGCAGAATCACCCTCAGTACTTCCTCTGTGTCCTCTAGTGTCCTGCTGAACAAATATCCCAGTGGTGGAGGTTCATATCTAATCTTACTGAAGTTCTGCTCATGTCTGCATGTACTCATCTCCATCCACATGCTCCTATATTTTCATTCTTTCTTAGGTCTCTTGCTCATTCAAAGGTTTCTCCACCTCTAGTTGATAGGAAGGAAAAGTATTATATTTCCTACATTTTTTGGTTCAAAAATGGGCTCTGGAGGTTTATAGTGTGGCAATATTTGAAACAGCTTCCTCCACACTATGTGCCCTAGGACAATAATCAGGCCCTACTCTTCTTCCATAAGACCTAGAGGCTTCCCCTGAGAACTGCCAGGGAAAAGGAAACACCATGTCCAAAGCCTGCTGCTCTGGGGAAGGGGGGTGTCAACTGGAAGCATCTTTGGGGACTCAAAGGGTCTCTCCTAAGAATCTGACATGTCTCAGTGCTGAAACCCTTGTATTATGGAAATGTAATTCTCTGTCCATTTTCCACAGCAGCCCAACCCAACACCCTTTCCTTCCCCCAAACATTTCTAAGTTGTCCCTCATACAAGTATACAAATTCCTTTTGTAATTACAGAGAAACCAACCTGTGCTGTACCAGATTCACAAATTCTAGGTGCTGGAGGTTCACCTGTATAATCCTAACTACTGCACACGCTGACACTGAGAAGACTGTAGATAAAGCCAGCTTGAGCAGACTCCATGTCCAACTCAGTAGAAAATCAGGACTAGAAGAGTGACTCCACTGGTAGAACATCAGCCAGAAACACATTCACACTCAAGAGAGAGAAAGGGAAAGAGGGGGAGAAGGAAAATGGACAGAGAGAAAAACAGAGGGACATGCATACATACCTAAAGACAGAGAGACAAAGAGACAAATTCAGGAGAAAGGATTGAGTGAGAAGAAATGGGATAGGGAGAAGAGAAAGATTAGAGGGAGGAGAAAAGGAGAGGGTGTAAAAAAGGAGAGATTAAAGACATTAGAGGGGAGGAGGGCCCAAGGAAAGGCCACAGAGGGAAAAGGACACTGAGAAAGAGAAAAAGAACAAAGTTCAAGCCAGCACACTCCCAAATGCATACACACAACAAACAAAAAGACAAGAAAAAGCATTGAGAAATCATGGAAATTAATAGTACTTCCTTCCCCACCCACCCTATTCACTGAACACTGTTCCATGAGTTCAGCATTCCTTACATTCCTCCTCAGGTCTCTTTCAGCATCAGTATCAACCCTGTCTTAAACCAGTTATGCATCCTTTGCCTATTTGGACCCTTATTGCTTCTCTCACAGGAAACCCATCTCATTCTTTGAGAATAGCATTGCTTCCCAAATACCCCTGAGCATTACCACTGATCTATCAGGAGCTCCAGCCCTCTTCTTACTGCTAATCTCATTAGTCTACTCTGCGGGTTCAGCCACCTGACCCAGTGTACACATAGAAAAGGCCAGGTTTGCCCAACTCCTCCCCATCACACACTTGGCACCCAAAGGCAATATCAATCCTCAGCACTGCCTCTGTGTGCAATTCTAATGCCCTGGGTGAACCAATACAAATATTCTAGTGTGAAGGCTCACATCTTACCGAATTTTGTTCTTGTGGGGAAGCAGTCATCCCAGGCCACCCAACCACGGGTGTGGTCCATATACAACCAAAGTCCATCCAGGCTATGTCCTTAAACAGATCCCAGTTTATCTCCATGATTCCTCAGGTCTCCTGTTCCTTGATCACCTCTAGCTGAAAAGAAGGGAATGTATTTTAATTCATACACTTTGTGATTCCAAAAATGGCCTCTTGATGTTCAGAATGTTCAAATATTTAAACTTGGCTCTGATAGCATTCTTTATTCCCCAAGGAGAAAAATTGGGCTCTGCTAAAGTCTTTACTGGGAAACAGATGCACCATGTACAAGCTGGGTGCTCTGGGAAAGGGGGCCTCTCTGGGGACTCATAGAGTCTCCACTAAGAATCTGACACCTCTCAGTGTACTTGTACAGTGCACATGTCATCCTTCCCTGTCCATTTACACCAACCCATCACCCCTTCCTTCCACAAACAATTTTTTTTAATTTAATTTAATTTTATTTGTGAACATACTGTACAGAGGAGTTACAATTACATGGGCAGGATAATGCATACATTTCTTACCAAGCATTGCAGCCTCCTCCTTTGTTTACCCTTCACATCCCTTCCCAGCCTCCCCCCTAACCCCCAATCCCAATCCTTCTCCTTCCCCCCCTCCCCCCCTACACCGACGTTGTAAAGCTCGTTTTGGACATGACAACTTGTACTTCTCCTTGTTGCAACAGGTTCCACAAACAATTGTAAGGTGACTCTTACACAGCTGTCCCTCACATAAATACACAAATCCCCTTTCAAAATAGAGAAACTAACCTTTGCCACACCAGATTAACAAAGCCAATTGCATTCCCTGATGCTGTAGGCTCTTGTCTGTAATCCTACCTATCTCCCAAGGTGACACCTTGAAGACTGCATTTACAGCAAGTCTGGGAAATCTCCATCTTCAAGGAAATAGAGAAATGCAAGCCTGAACTGTAACTCAAGCAGGAGAGAACCAGACATAGCCATGAAAACTGAGAAAGAAAAAAAGAGGAAGACAGAGAGGGAGAAAGGGAAAGAGGGAAAAAAGGGAGAAGTGCACAGAGAGAGGAGGAGTGAGGGAGGTGGATGGAGAGAGAGACAGATTCAAGGGCAGGGAGAGAGTGAGAGGGAATGGTAGAGGGTAGTAGTAGAACATCAAGAGGAACAGGAGAAGTAGAATAGGAGTAGTTATGGGAGGAATGAAAACAAAGGAAGAAAAATGGTGGGCAGGGGCAGGGAGAAGGTGAGAAAAGTGGAGAGAGAACAGAGAAGGCAAAGGAAATAGAGCATAAGAAAAAAAGCACTGAGGTGTAGCAGCACACATTCACAAACACATACACACAACAAACAAAAGGAAAAAAATAAAAGAATAGGAATTGAGAAATCTTACAAATCAATAGTTAATTCCTTCCCAACCACTGTCTTCACTGGGTGGAAAATGTCTAGTGTGCCCGACCAGCTAAAAGAATCTAGGCCCCAAATGTAGCTGGAACTGGAGCTCTGCAGGGTGTAGAGTGGAAGGACAGGCAGACTGGCACTTCGGGCTCTCAAGAGGTAACTGAAATTTTGAGGACAAGCTGAAGGTGTTATATCCTGAAGAAAAAGTGACTCTTTTTCGTGGAGAGGGCTGGTGGGATTGTCATCAGGAGGTGTGCATGGTGGACTAGCCAAAGGCATCGTTTTTTATTCCACACTTCTGGTATTCTCCTTCAAGTTTTCTTGGATGAGCAGGTAGGTGCCCATGGCTTCATTGAATGCTCTGTCCTGGAATGTCCTTTCAATACCAGCTAGGGTGTACCCCATGTTGCCCATGACTGTGACAATAATGGGGTCCAGCTTGCTGGAAAGTGGCTCATCAGGAAGCAGGCCAAATCCCACACCTAGAGTCAGCCATCAGTGCTCCATTATCTCCTCAATAGCAGGCCTCAGATTGAAGCCCACAGTCAGCAGTTTAGGAAGGAGATCATGTCCCATTGCAGTTGGTAAAGGGGACCGGTGTACCTGGCCTCTAGGATTTGTTTCCGTATCTGAGTCATTTTATTCCCCTCAAATGGGAACTTTCCCATTGTCATCATATACAAAAGCACGCCTAAGTTCCCAAATGTCCACCTTGTACCCATTGAACATGTTCTGTAGGAACATTTCAGGGGGTGGAATAGCAAGGCTCCACAAACCCCCCTTTAGCAACTTCCCTGTCACCCTGATGCTAATGACAAAATCACTGACCTTGACATTGCAATTGGTATCCAATAGGACGTTGTCGGCCTTCAGGTCTAGTGTGCAATTCTGTTCTCATGAATGTAGTGAACATCACTCGTGATCTGCTTGAACAATCTCTTGGCTTCATATTCTAATAGGTGACTGCAAGGGGATTTATTGCCCCACCCCAAGAGATAGCCCCGAGTGTCCAGCTCAGTGACAAGGTACACACAGTCTTCATCCTCCATCACCTGGAACAATAGTATGATGTGTGGGTGATATACACTCTTCACAATGGCTACTTCATTTTCTATCTCATGGCTTTTTAGATCGTTCTTTGGGAGAACTTTGACTGCCACTGTGGTGTCTGTGAGGCAGTGATGGGCCAGCTTCACATAGCCACAGCTGCCATAACCGATGATCTCTGTCAAGTTGTACTGTCCAATGACAGTGATCTCCTCCTCCTTTGGGGAGGAACTAAAGTTGTACATTAACATCTTGCCCCTGGGATGGCAAGTGATCAAGCTTAAGAATTACCTAAGATGATCTCAATGAAGTTGACAACTAATAAATCTTAAGAAACGGAAGGTAAACTACTAACAAAGTAAACACAACCCCCAGATGAGTAAATGAATTCCCCAAACCCAAACAACACAACCACCACCCCCCCCACACCCAATGAAAGTAACCAAGTAGCTCTAGGTTAGCGGGTCACCAAGTAAAAGCTCCCAGTGCTGTAACTGAAAAAGCTGGAGAGAAGCTGCCTCATATGTACCCTGCTGGGCACGCCTCACAATGCCCTGTGATGTCGGGGGAAATGGACCAATCACAAGTCAGGCCATTGACATCAGTGAGGAAGTGAACCAATCAGAGCCCAGTGCACACCCTCTGGCAGTTAGGTACTTGGGCCAGGAAGTCTGTTGCCAACAACACTGGGCACATGGGAGGATGCTCTTACTGCTACCATGACAGCCATGTGGGAACCATGAGGACATTGGCCAGTGGCCCTCATCTTCGGGGTTGGGCATCCTAAGAAAACCCCTGTGAGGACATCACCCAGTGGGGTATTGATGAACCCCAGAGAGTGAGACAATCCATGGAGGCACAGTGAGAAGTGAACAAAAGAAATTTATTTACACTATTTACACCAGAAAGGTGTCTTGAGACTACCTTGTCCTGGGTTAGATACCCAGAACCAAGAGCAGCCTCAACCACCAAACCTCCAATAGGCAGTCCTGACACTCCAACCTTTATTGGTTGGTCTGCAAACCACAAATTAGTCGGTCCACAAACCTACAAACCTCAGATCTCCAAAGCTCCAAACCTCCAAAGGGGAAGGCTTTTCCCTTTCTTCCCTTCTTCCCCCACATGCAGACCTCTCCACTGTCCACAGGCCTCTCTAGAGGATGGTCCCAAATGGCCTCCAGAGGAGGCCCCGAATGACCTCCATAGGAGGTCCCAACAGGTCCCTCCAGGAGGTCCTGAGTGACCTCCGGAGGATGTTCCAAATGTCCCCTCAAGAAATCCCTGAAGGGCTGGGAAGGTGGCTCAGTGGTAGAGCGCTTGCCTTGCATACTTGAGACCCGGGTTCGATTCCGTAGCTCCATATAAGCAAAAAGAAGAATAGCCGGGGGGCTGGGAAGGTCGCTCAGTGGTAGAGTGCTTGCCTTGCATGCATGAGGCCCTGGGTTCGATTCCTCAGCACCACATACACAAAAAGAAAAAAGCCGGAAGTGGCACTGTGGCTCAAGTGGTCGAGCACTAGCCTTGAGCTGAAGAGCTGAGGGACAGTGCCCAGGCCCAGAGCTCAGGCCCACAACAGGACTACAAAAAAAAAGTCCCTGAATAGCTCCTCGAGAAGCCCCAAAGGACCTCTCAAGGAGGTCCCAAGTGGCCCCTCGAGAAGCCCCAAATGGCCTCTCAAGGCTTGCCCTGTCCTCCACAAGCCTACCCTGCCCTACTGCAGCAGGCTTTCCCCTCCTGCCATCTCTCTCCCTCCACTCCCACTCCTCTCCTTCCTCCACACTCAGTTCCTGCCTCAGGACTCCTGGTCTTTCCCTTCTCTCCTCTCTTCAGGACACCTGGTCTCCTCTGGACTCCCCTCTCCACAGGAGTCCAGTTGTCCTCCGGACTCTTCCCTTCTCCCTCCCAATGTGTTTTCCCCCTAACGTCCTCCCTGGCCTTGGAGCATGCAGCCTATATACACCCAGATAGGCTGCAGCCCTGTCCCACAGTCAGGTTTCAAACTGACATTAGTGCTCATCCCCCAAGCTGCCCAAGTCCAATTCCAATAGGCAGCTCACTATGTGCATGTCTCCAGGAGCATGCCCCTCCCCCTTTTGGTGGCATGCTCCACCCCTTTCAGTGGCATGTCCCAGCCATGGCACGCCCCTCCAGTGCCCCTTGGGGTGGTGACATCAGTCTCTCAATACCCTGCTCTATCCAGGGGCTGGGTCTGTGGAGTTGTGAGGCTTGAATCTTGATGCCGCTCCCCTTCCAGCAGGCTGGACCATGGGACAACACTATTGGCCCCCGCTGATTTTTGGGGCACCACGGGTTATTACAGAGACTATCCTTGTACAGAAATTATAACACTGTCCTTTTCACATAGCATGGTCTACATCTAATTGCAAGGGAGCCTGAGATATGGAGATTTTGTAACGATTCAACTCAAAAATGTCTTTCCACTTGAGAAGAGAGACCAGACATCCAAGATGAAGTCATAGTTTTGTCCACATCTGCCATTCTCATTTCTGATTCCAGTTTGAATTGGTTCCTGTGATGCTTTGTACCTCTTTTTTACTGTTTTTGATTCGCTTAATCACTTTTTTCAATCTTTATTTATCCCTCACAGGTTAGAAATAAAGTATCTTGCTTTTACATTTTTTAGTACCATTGTCTCAGATTTTAATATGTCTATAATTGTTCTAATAAAAACCATACACAAAATATGTCTTATCTCAGAGGCAGACTCCTATTTTATGGACCATGGACCTGAAGTTTATTTCATTTGAGAGGTCTTTTATTCTTTATTTCATTTATTTATTCATTTATTTTTGGCCATGGAGCTTGAACTCTGGACAGACCTGGGTGCTGTCCCTCAGTTCTTCAGCTAAAGCCTAACACTCTACCACTTGAGCCACAGTGCCACTTCTGGTTTTCTGGTGGTTTATTGGAGATAACAGTATCATGGTCTTTCCTAGCTGGGCAGGCTTTCAACTGCTATCCACACATCGAAGCCTCTTTAGCTAGGATTTTACACATGAACCACCACTACCCAGCAACTTGAGAGTTCTTTTTAAGGGAAAATAATTAATGATTTGTCAGGCATTGGTGGCTCCCACCTGTAATTCTAGCTACTCAGGAGGCTGAGACCTGAGGATCTTGGTTTGAATCCAGCCTGGGCAGAAAAGTCCATGAGACTCTTCTTGAAAATGACAAGATAACCTCAAGTGTCCCTATGCCTCAAAGTGGATGAGAGCTAGCCTTAAGCAAAAAAAAATCTCAGGGACAGCACTCAGCCCCTATGTTCCAGTCCCAGGACTGGCAACAACAGCAGCATTAAAAAGGAGCTGGGTGTAATAAAGCCTTATTCACAAACACAGAATGCAGAAGGTAGAGGCAGGAGGTTCAGAGATTGAGGCCATCTTGGCCTTTATAGTGAGTTACACTTCAACCTGGACTACATAGCAAGATTTAGTTCTAAAAAAAAACCCTCTTCCCCCTAAAACATGCAGGAAGTTCACTTACAGATGAATCTCAGAGAGCTGTTCCTCCATAACCCTATTTCATTTTGTCAAATATTGTCACCTACTACTTCATTCTTTCTTTTTCAAAAAGTCTCCATAAGTAGTTGCTGACAGTTATCATTGTTGGGTCATACATGAGGGTTATTTAGACATCCCAACATATACTTTTTCCCTATTCTTGATTCTTTGAATTCTCTCCCCCCTTCCTTTCCTTTGTTTACCCTTCCTTTTCTTTACTAGTTCCTCCTTTTCTCTTCATGTGCTTGTTGTAATAATTCATCCCTTTTGTCTGTCCCTTCCTTCCTTCCTGAGATAGAATTGGGTGATATAGCGCAAACTATTCTGGAATTTATGTTCTCGCTGCCTCAGTGTTCTGACTGACAGAAATACAGGAGTACACTGGCATGACTGGAAAATTCCAAATGGTAGAAAATACTGGACCATTATCTTTTTTCCATAAAGTTCTCCCTAGATTCCCTAGACTCTTCACAGACATGAGGCTGTTTCATGTCTTATATGTCTCTTAGGCTCTTTTCTGAATTTCCTTTTTTGTTTCCTGTCCCATTCAGTGGCCCTTAGCCTTGGGGTGGTTCCAACCAATGCCAGGCATACCCAACCCTCCCTGGGACCAAGTATCTTGGGCACAGGCTCATTCAGGCACTAAATATGACAGAGCATAGATGAAGTGTACATAGTCCCTTCCTTTCAGGACCCATGAGCCTATTAGCTGAGCAGATCCCCTTAAGGGAACACACTCTGAAAGGAAGTTCCAGATCAAAACCATACCAATCTCGACAATCCCTTGCAATCTCACATTTTTCTGATATTGCCATGTCTAGTTATTTCTAGTGAATAGAACATGGCAGAAATGAGAGATATCATTGTTCAGATTGCAATATAAATAGCCGTTGCTCTCACAGTAGGATCTCTTTCTCTTGCTCTCTCTTGCTCTCTCCTTCTCTCTCTCCTTCTCCTATACTCTTTGCCCTGGGTGAAACAAATGCATGTGTGAGCAGTCTACGGAGAAGGCTCCATGACAAGGAGCTGCAGCTCCAGATGACAGCTGGAAGACATGAGTGGGAAGCAGTCAAGCCTGGAAGTGACTCTGACTTAAGTCCAGGTTTTGAATCTATCTCTTTTGGTTTCTGAATAATAATCAGCTGGGCACAACTTCCCCAATGAGAAAATAATACCCAAAGGTGGCAGGTGACCATTCCTACAGACTATGCAGAAACCATGTCCAGAATGGCAAAAAGTAGACTTTTTTCCAAGTCTTTGATGCCTTGGCAGACAGTCTCCTCCAGCGAAGTCTCTCATTCCTATCATGCAACAGAACCAGGCTGCTGCATCTTTCCACTGCAGATGAGTGCCCTGCAGTGATTTAAACAATGGCCAGAAAAAGGATGAGACCACCTTGGTAAAATGCATCCAGCTGTAACAAGGATGTTACATTCTGAAGTCTCTTTACTGCATGTAGGACCAGATACTGTGGTTCCAAATAGCATGCCCTTTGGCTTTGTGAGACAGAAATCTTGACTTCCATCTAGAAAGATGGGCAAAGAAAAAGAAGGTCCTTGGCTAGGTTTCTCATGACAGAGCAGTTTGATACCAGATGAGGCCAAGAGTCACAGGTACTATATCTCTGCAGAAACCTGTCCCCAAAGAAGAGTGATGGATGGAAGTCAGCTCAGAGAGAATGAGTGAGTTTCAAAGTAGTGCTTACTAGCATCTTGGGATGGCCCCTGGCTTCTGGCTTGATTAACCATCTCTGCTAAGTGTGTCTGAAGATGTATAAGCACAGGCTTTCTAAACCATAGAAATAAATGATACACACAAACAAAAACTCCCACAGAGCAGGTTATAGGTCAAGCTTGTCCATTCCAAGTCAATTGACCTGATTCAACACTTCAAGTATGTGCCAGGTGCTGGTAGCTCATGTCTGTAATCCTAGCTACTCAGTAGGCTGAGGATGGTGGTTTAAAGTCAGTCTGGATAGGAAAGGCTGTGACAGACTTTTCTCCAAAAATCACTCAGAAAGCTAGAAGTGTCATGGCTGCTCAAATGGTAGAGTGCTTGCCTTGAGCTGAAGAGCTGAGGGACAGCTCCCAGGCCCAGAGTTCAAGTACTATGACTGAGAAAAAAAAGAAGTGCCTATGAATCAATTCTTACATGTTGTTTTTCCCATATAGAAGATCTGTAAGAAGCCGGTGGTGGCTCACACCTATCCTAGCTACTCAGGAGGCTGAGATCTGAGGATCGAGTTTCAAAGCCAGCCCGCGAAGGAAAGTTCATGAAAGTCATCTCCAATAAACCACCAGAAAACCAGAAGTGGACCTGTAGCTCAAGTGGTAGAATGCTAGCCTTGAGCTGAAGAGCTGAGGGACAGTGATCAGGCCCGGAGTTCAAGCCCCATGACCACCAGAAAAAAGAAAAGAAAAGAAAAGAAAATCTGTATGAACACATCAGTAATGTTTTTTGCATGCAAAAAATGATACCTGTTGTTGCAGAGAATAATTACACATGTTTGAAATCTCCAAATCTTGATTTTCTATTATGTAAGGATCATCCAAATCTATCTTCACCAGTTCATTTTATTCTTAAGAATCATCCTAAGAATTGTGTTTTATTTATTATTATTCAAACACACACACACACACACACACACACACACACACACACACACACACACACACACACACAAGACTGCAGCTTAAAATTACAAGTCAGGCATTTAAGTGTGGAATCTAGAATTGGAACCCAGCTCCAACCACACTCATGTCCACAACTCGATGAAGAGGAATGCAAGCAAGCAATTACTTGATGATGTTTTTGGTTAATTTTGCTGTACCACTTGAATAACAGCTCCACTTCTGGCCTTTTGGTGATCAATTGTCAATAATAGTCTTAAAGATCTTTCCTACCTGGGTTCACTTCCAACTGTGATCTTCAGATCTCAGCCTCTTGAGAAGCTCTGCTTTAGGTGCTTTGTTTCCCTGAAAGCCCAAATAAATTTATAGCTATAAAAGAGGATGGGGGCGGGGGAGGGAGGATGTATCTGATTTGTTAGCCAAGCTCCAAGAGCCAAGTATCACTTTTTTTCACCCATTTAGACTTAGAAAAATATGCATATCTAGATATGAACATTTTTACAGACATGACTAGAGAACATGATTTAAAGGTGGAACTACAGGGATAAAAGGGAGGGAGAATGATAGGGTATAAATAAGATTAAAATACATTGTGACTACGTAAGAAAATGGTATAAGGAGACACATTTAAAGCTACTGAATGAGGTGGTAGAGGGATATGGAAACTCAGGATCCAGCAGGCACTGTTCCTTAGCTATTCTGCTCAAAGATATTGTTCTATCCCTTGATCCACAGCTCCACTTCTGGCTTCTTGATAATTAATTGGATATAAGTGTCTCACAAAATTTTCTGTCCCAGTTGGCTTTGAATCAAGATCCTTGGATTTCAGCCTTCTGAGTATCTAGGGTTGCAGGTATGAACCACCAATGCCTGCCTACATTTGTTTCAAGGATAGAACAAAAGAAAGTGATGGAGGAGTGAGTTTAACTGAGATGCAGTGTATGCATGTATGGAAATATCCTGAGATCTTTCTTTAGACAACTAATTACATGATAAGAATCATCTTTAAAAAGAGTTTGTTCTGGGTGCCAGTAACACACTCCTATAATCCTATCTACTCAAGAGGCTGAGATCTGAAGATCACACTTTGAAGTGAACACAGTCAAGAAAGACCATTAAGCCTCGTATGGCCAATTAATCACCAAAAGGCCAGATGTGGCAAGTGGTACAGTGCTCGTTTTAAGTAACAATTAAAACAACAATGTCAAAAAAGCCATGCTCAGACACAGCTCCCAGGCCTGGAATTCAGGCTCAAATATATTTACTGATGAGTTTATAAGCTAAATTTAGCTTCCACGTAGAAGGGGAAACAGGCATTGACTTCATTTAATATTTTTTGAATGTAATGTTTTGAATGTAACTTAAATCTCATTTTTGGTGACATTAAATGCCAGCTCACCAGGAGTTCCCCACCTCCCCAACACACACACACACACACACACACACACACACACACACACACACACACACACACACACACACACACACACACACACACAGAGGACTAGAAACTGACCAAGGTAAGAATCGCTTCCTGCATTTCTAGTGAAAAAGACAATTGAATGATGCTCATTTGTAGTTGGATAGTCTTATTTTTTCGGTGGTGGGGCTTGAACTCTGGGCCTGGGAACTATCTCTCAGCTCTTCAGCTCAAGGTGAGCTGAAGTACTCTACCACTTGAGCCACAGCATCACTTCCAGTGATGCTCATTTTTATCTTAGTCTTAGCATTCAAGATATCCAGTTTTCCCCCGAGACTGATTTTATGGAGCTCATCCAGTGCTGAAGTTCATGAATTTTAGTGGGCTGTTGAATGAAACAAAGATTGATACACAGAGCATTCTCCTAAGTGGTCATAGAAGACCAGATAATGATTGTATCCCGTGATCATGTTGACACAGTCAGTGATGGAGATGACTCATACATGTCAGTGTTCATAAGGTTTGAAAACATATTTTATGTACCTCAAGAAAGAAAACATCATGAGTGAGTGAGAGATCTGGGTCTGAATCACACAGTAGCCATACTCTGGGCCCTGGCTCTCCCTCTACATATAGCTGTCATCCCAGCACTATGGAAGATGGTCAAACAACAGCAGGTAAGCTGAGCAAGTAAGTCTGCTTCAAAATGGAAAAGACCATCTGACCTGTGGTTGGAATTGGCATATTTGTGGAATATTCTGCAATATCCTTATGCCTAAATTCAACTCAACCTAAAACATGGGAGGTGCAGAAAGACTCCAAGGTAGGCCTCTTGATAGATCTCAAGGAGTGGGAGAAGAGAGCAGGAAGGGCAAGGCATAGCTCCCAGTTATCCTCTCAGTCTCTCTGTTCCTTATGCTCCATTCCCCAAGCAACCACAGGAGCCACAACTCAGGACAAAAATGAGAAAAATGTATCTCTCTGGTCACAGGAGTTGGGGTCCCAAGATTGACTGACTGATTTTGTTCTCTGTTCTCCTGAAGGTTCACCCTGGATTTGAACACATTTTAGCAAATGTATGACAGAAAGGAAGCACGAATGGATGCAGAAGATTTCACACATCATAGAGATAGGGGATCATCCTGACACTAGAGCCCCCTTCTGTCACCTCAACAAATGAAGGCCTTGATTCCAAGGCCTTTGGAACCCTGGTTTCTTCAATACAATTAATATTGTACTTAGCATGCAGAAACATGGCTTGTGTTTTCATGGGTCCCACAGTTGTTTTGAAAAGTAAGAGAATGCTTTCTCAACCTTTTAAAACATATTGCTAAAAAGAAATGAAACCCTAGAGATTTGAAGCAAATGACCATGTATGGCATCTTCTAAGTGTCAATATTCCTTCCAACCCACAGTGGAAAATTGCCCAGTAACGTATACAATACAGTTATGACCCTGTAATTAATTACCTTTATTACAAGTGAAAAACAAGATTTAAAGTTACATTTCTGATCCAATTATTAACTGCCTGCTTTGCAAGTGCAAAAAATGTTTTAAAAATGCTCACAGGGTATGAGAGAGCAAACTATGATTGACTAAGATAGATAAAAGGTAGGTTGTATTACAAAGCTATCATTTAAAGTAAGTTGGCAATGTCATCTAAAGCATCCACCCCTCAAGGATGGACAGAAACACATGCTCCCATAAACCAGTTTGGTCAAAGAAAGTCATAGGGACATTCAATGTTTCTGACCTTGCATTCTGCAGATGATGCAACTGAAGCACCAGATGGAAAGGGGACAAGTCCCCTGTGGACAAAATCCAGGTGGTGGTGGCCATGCAATGATAATGGTCCCTTGGCATTCTGGTGTCAACTCTGCTCAAAACCAGATGTCCTATGCTCCTGTGAAAAGATAGAGAAAATGAGGTTGTTGGTGCAAGTTTCACAGGAAGTGCTAAAGACTCATGTGAGCGAAAATGACATCCTTTTTCTACTCTTAGGCTTCTCTGAATTATCAGTATGCCATTGTACACTGTGAATCTCTTAGTGGACATCTATTGTATACAAAGCAGGACTTCATCCCCACTGTCAACTCCTTTCTCCAAATCTCCATCTTTTCTTGTATCAACAGGAGTAACAGACCTCCTCTTACCATGGCTTCCAGTCCCTGGTGGGGAGGGGGATCAAGAGGAGGGGCACTCCTGGCAATGAGGGTGTCCTCTTGATGGCACTGCAACAAGGCACATATAGACCAGGAAGACGGAGGTCCACAGGCAAAGAGACATCACTGTAGCAGATGCAGTGCCAGTTCGGGAAAGGTGGCAATGAATATGGCTCCAGCTCCATGACCACCAGAGATCCTGGCAGAACTGACCAACCCTGGGGCCATACTGGGGGTAGCAAGGAGGTCTCTGAGACAGCCCCACCCTTCATTCTCCCTGGGGATCTAGGGCGCCTTAGTCCATGTCTATATAGCTCTGCAAGTGCGTTCCCAATTTCCTCACCCAGCTTCAGGTCCTTTGACACACACTTACAGTACCTTGACCTGCACTTCCGGTCCTATGAGTGTGTGTGTGTGTGTGTGTGTGTGTGTGTGTGTGTGTGTGTGTATGTGTGTGTGTGTGTCTTTGTGCCTGTGCGCACGTGTGTGCATACACACGTGTGTGAAGTGGCCCACTTACTTTGAACTAGCCCGAGCCCAGGAGGGCATCACACACATGCCGCAGTCACACGACTATGAGGATGGAGATGCATGCAGTCAGGCTGAAGATACCCTAGGATTCACATCACAGCAACAGGTGCAGCACCAGTTGGGGAAGGAAAGAAATGAACATGGCCTGGGTCCTGAGACTGCTGGTGGATGCAGTGGATTCAAGAAGCCTCGGGGTGGACCCCGGAGACAGTGCAGGGCAGATTCCTGAATTCCTGCTTCTTTTTTGGGTGGCCACTGTGGTGACACTCACATCCAGGTGGGTGTGCATGTGTGCGCATCTGTGCATGCATGTCCCTCACCAGCGTGCATGATTATGTGCAGTGCATGTGCATTCTCTTACCCTATGCACACGCACATGCCCTTCTCACACACTTCTGGGCTGGGATTCTAAATTTCCTGAGAAGCTGGAGGATTAACAAAAGGGATGGGAATGTCGCTTAGTGGTACAGTGCCTGTCTAGCATATGCATGAAACCCTGGGTTCGCAACCCAGATGCCCCTCAGTAGATGAATGGATCAAGAAAATGTGGTATTTATACACAATGGAATTCTATGCCTCCATCAGAAAGAATGACACTGCCCCATTTGTTAGGAAATGGAAAAACTTGGAAAAAATTATATTAAGTGAAGTAAGCCAGGCCCAAAGAAACATAGGTCCCATGATTTCCCTTATTTGTAATAACTAGTATAGTATGAGTCAAGCGGAAAAGGTCAGATAATGTGATGTCAGGAAAATGAACCCATATATATGTATTTTAATGTTTTTTTTTCTTTCATGCATGTGTTTCTAACGCATTTATAAGATTATCTCTTTGTTGCTTTGTATGTCCCTCCCCCACAGTATAACCCCTGCTTTCACTATATTTGATGTCAGTATAACTTGTGGAGGAGATGGTGAAAAACCAGTTGTTTAAGGATACAGGTGGACCTGTTGCAACAATGAGAAGTACAAGTTGTCATGTCCAAAACGAGCTTTACAACGTCGGTGCGGGGGGAGGGGGGAGGCAGGAAAGGAGAAGGATTGGGATGGGCGGGAGGGGGGAGGCTGGGAAGGGATGTGAAGGGTAAACAAAGGAGGAGGCTGCAATGCTTGGTAAGAAATGTACGCATTATCCTGCCCATGTAATTGTAACTCCTCTGTACAGTATGTTCACAAATAAAATAAAATAAAAAAAAAAAGAAACCCTGGGTTCGATTCCTCAGTAGCACATAAACAGCAAAAAACTAGAAGTCGCTCAAGTGTTAGAGCTCTGGCCTTGAGCACAGCAAGGATCAATGACAGTGCCCAGGCTCTGAGTTCAACCTCAGGACTGGCAAAAAAAAAAAAAAAAAAAAAAAAGAACAAAGCTCACTCGTAAACGGAATACAAAATCTATTTTATAGATAGTGCTCCAACCGAGCAGGGTGCCATGCTACATCCTCCACTGGATGCTTTCCAGTAGCAACTGGGAAAGTCTCACCTCAGGTCTAGATTCCAGCGGTCATGGGTCCTCCAGCCTCTCAGGAGATATAGAAGCCCAGCCGGGAAGTGAGAAGAAGGGGCATGCATGGTCACAAACTGTGACAGTACAAACGTGCAATGGGCATAAGCACAAATGCTGGTGAGGGACACTCATGGGCACACACATGCACACAGTCCTGGATGAGTCTGGAAGCACACCACCATAGCGGCCACCCTTTAAGGAAGCAGGAGGCTTGGAGTCTGTCTGCCCTGCATCCTCTCCCGGCTCCGGCCTGAGGCTACTTGATTCCACTGCATCCACTGTGTCCACCGACAGTCTCAGGACCCAGGCCGTGTTTGCTGCCATCCTCCTGCAGCTGGTGCTGCACCTGCCGCTGGCACAAGAAACCCAGAAATCTCTATGCCCTAGCTGCGTGGATCTCCATCCTCCTAGTCCCTGTCGGTGTGTGACCATGCATGCCTATGATGCCCACCTGGAGTACGGCTGGTTTGAAGTAAGTGGGCCACTTCACCCCACCCCTTCTTCAGCTAAGGGTTAGCTCTCTACCACTTGAGCCACAGTACCACTTCTGGTTTTCTGGTGGTTTATTGGAGATAAGAATCTAATGGATTGGGTGGGGGGGGCAGGGAGAGGCTGGAAAGGGATGTGAAGGGTAAACAAAGGATGAGGCTGCAATGCTTGATAAGAAATATACTCATTATCTTGCCCATGTAATTGTAACCCCTCTGTACAGTATGTTCACACACACACACAAAAGAATCTAATGGAATGGTCTGGGAAGGTGGCTCAGTGGTAGAGCACTAGCCTTAAGCTGAACAACTGAGGGACAGCACCCAGGCCCAGAGTTCAGGCCCCACAACCGGACCCAAAAACAAAAAAAAGAAAAAAGAAAGAAGAAGAAGAATCTAATGGACTTTCCTGCCTGGACACTGTTTTTTTTTTTGTTTTTGTTTTGTTTTGTTTTTTCCAGTCATGGGGCCTAAACTCTGGGCCTGGGCACTGTCTCTCAGCTCTTCAGCTCAAGCCTAGCACTCTGCCACTTGAGCCACAGCACCACTTCTGGCTTTTTTTCTTTTTGCTTATGTGGTGCTGAGGTATCAAACCCAGGTCCTCATGCATGCAAGGTAAGCGCTATACCACTTAGCCACCTTCCCAACCCCTGCCTGGACATTCTTTCAATTGCTATCCTCAAATCTCAGCCTCTTGAGTAGCTAGGATTGGAGGCATGCGCCACCACTGCTGAGCTATCTCAAAGATCTTTTAAAGGGAAAAGAATTAATAATGCATTAGGCACTGGTGGCTTCCACCTGTAATTCTAGCTACTCCGTAGGATGAGATTTGAGGATCTCTGCTTAAATCCAGCCTAGGCAGCAAAGTCCATGAGCTTCTTCTCAACAATTAATCACCAGAAAACTGCAAATGGCCCTGTGCCTCAAAGTGGGAAAGAGCTAGCCTTAAGCAAAAAACCTCAGGGATAGTGCCCAGGCCCTGTGTTCCAGTCCCAGGACTGGCAAGAACAGCAGCATTAAAAATGAGCTTGGTGTAATAAAGCCATACTCACAAACACAGAAGGCAGAAGGCAGAGACAGGAGGTTTAGGGATGGAGGACAGGTTGGCCTGTATAGTGAGTTCCAGTCCAACCTGGGCTACGTAGCAAGACTTAGTTCCAAATCCATTCTCCTCTTACCCCATAAAAACCTAGTAAGTTCACTCACAGAAGAATCTCAGAGAGCTGTTCCTCCATAACGCTATTTCATTTGGTCAAATATTGTCACATGCTACTTTATTCTTTCTTTTTTTAAAAAGTCTCCATAAGTAGTTACTGACATTTATCATTGTTGGGTCATACATGAGGGTTATTAAGCCATCCCAACATATACTTTTTCCCTATTGTTGGTTCTTTTTATTCTCTCCCTCCTTTCTTTCCTCTGTTTACCCCTACCTTTTCTTTACTAGTTCCTGATTTTCTCTTTTCATTTTCTTGTTGCACTTTTCCTCCCTTTCATCTGTTCCTCCCTTCCTTTCTGAGATAGAATTGGGTGATGTAGCCCAAGATGTACTGAAATTTATAATTTTCCTCCCTCAGTATTGTGACTGGTAGTCCTACAGGAGTATGCTATCATGACTGGCAAATTCCCAGTGGGAGAGAATACTGGCCCATTATCTTTTTCCATAAAGTTCTCCCAAGATTCCCTAGGCTGTTCACACACATTAGGCTGTTTCAAGTCTTATATGTCTCTTAGGCTCTTTTCTGAATTTCCTTTTTTGTTTCCTGTCCCATTCTGTGGCCCTTAGTCTTGGGATGGTTCCAACTAGTGCCTCTCTGAGACCATGAATCTTGGGCACAGACTCATTCAGGCACTGGATACGGCAAGAGCATAGATGAGGTGTAGATTGTCACTTCATTTCATGACCTATGAGCATTAACTGAGCAGGACCCCTTAGTCCCAGTTTCAAAACTATACCTGTCCTGACAATCGCCTGCAATCTCTCATTTTTCAGATGTGGCCACATCTAGTTATTGGTTCTAGTGAATAGAACGTGGAAGAAATGAGATGAGAGATATCACTTCTCAGATTGCAATATAAATGGCTGTTACTCTCACAGTGGGATATTTCTCTTGCTCTCTTGCTCTCTCTCATTCTCTTTCATCCTTTGCTCTGGCCAAAACAACTCCATGTGTGAGGAGTCTATGGAGAAGGCCCCATGACAAGGAGTGGGAAGTAGTCATGTCTGGAAATTACTCTGATTTACATCCAGGTTTTGAATCTATCTCTTTTGGTTTATGAATAAAAATAGACAACTAATGAGTTGGGCACAACTTCCCAAATGAGAAAATGATATCCAAAGGTGGCAAATGGCCATTCCTATGGACTAAGAAGAAACGAATCCTGAATGGCAAAAAGTAGATTGTTCCAAGTTTCTGATGGCTTAACAGACAAGTCTTCTCCAGCAAAGTTTCTCATTCCTCTCATGCAACAGAACCTGGCTGCATTATGCTCCCACTGCAGACCAGTGCCCTGCAGTGATTGAAACAATGGCCATAAAGAGGATGCGACCACGTTGGTAAAATGTATCCAACAGTAACAAAGTCACCTAGAGGAGATGTTACATTCTAAACATTACTGCACAGAGAAGCAGACATTGTGGTTCCAAAGCATGCCCTTTTGCTTTGTGCAATACAAATCTTAACTTCCATTTAGAAAGATGGGGCAAAGAAAAGGAGGTCTTTCTCTAGGCTTTTCATGATGGAGCACTATGATATCAGATGAGGCCACAGTGTCACAGGTACTGTATCTCTGCAGAGACCTGTCCCCAAAGAAGAGTGATGGATGTAAGTCACCTCTGAGAGAATGAGTTTCAAAGTATCGCTGACTAACATCTGGGGATGGCCCTGGCTAGATTATCCATCTCTGATAAGTGTGTCTCTGATAAGTATCTGGAGATACTTAAGTCTGGAGATGTCTAAGCACAGGCTTAGATAAATGATATACACAAATAAAAACTCCCACAGAGCAGGCAATTTATAAACCTTTTCCATTCCCAGTCAACTGACCTGATTCAATAGTTCAAGTACTTCAGCGTTTATAAATGTGCCTATGAGCTGGACAATGGTGGCTCAAGCCTTTAATCCTAGCTATTCAGGAGGCTGAGATCTGTGGATCAAGGTTTAAAGCCAGTCCTAGGAGCAAAGTCCGGGGACTCTTATTTCCAATAAATCACTTAGAAAACAGGAAGCATCACTTTGGCTCACATGGTAGCGTGCTCTCCTTGAGTTGAAGAGCTGAGGGCAGAGCCTAGGCCCAAAGTTCAATCCCCATGACCAACCAAAAAAAAATGCCTTGCATGTTGCTTTTCCCATATTGAAAATACATAAGAACACATTAGTAATGCTTTTTGAATGCAAAAAATGTTACCTGTTGTTGCAGAGAATAATTACACAGCATGTTTGAAGTCTCCAAATCTTGGTTTCCTATTGTGTAAAGATCACCGAAATCTATCTACACCATTTTATTTTATTCTTAATAATCATCCTAAGAATTGTGTCTGACAATTCTTCCCCCAATATCATTCTCTGTGAGAATCTTCTAAGATATTACCTTCTCTAGGAAGACTTCCTGAGCACTGTTGCTACCAGATCATGTGAAAGAATCATCACCAAGTAGTCACACTTTGGTGTTCTCAGACATGTCATTATGGTTTCTATTTTCTTCCTCTACTCCAATACAGATTTTAAGCAACTGATACACTGTAGCCAGTAAACCAAATGCATCCTTCCACCTTATTTAGTAAACCAAATTCCCTAGAAGGTTGTTGGGCTCATTCATGTCCCTCCAATGAGCTTTCCCATCATGACAGCAAACCAGAGGGACTGTGACAGAGAACAACCACGTAGATTACAAAGGCTTCCAAGTTTCATATCCAGCCCTATGATGAAATGTTCATGCCCTCTCTCTTAAGAGAAAAGGAAATGGGCAGTTCACATTTGTGACCCCCTTCTTAGGTCATTGGCATAATCTACAAGCATAGTTAAGTACTTCAAAAATGTTGCTGGATTAATGAAGGTAATGCAGAAATTACTTGCCTCATTCCTTTCAAATTGATCAAAATAAAATTGATCAAAAGTAAGAATTGTTCAAGATTATATACCTTAAATGGAAGCACTTAATGTAACTTTTAGGGCAAAATTCCATAGAGAGGCCCTTGAGCAGCATTTTCTTAAAAATATAATTTTGAATGTCCTTATTCTTTAGTTGTACAAAGGAGTTCCCATGTAACAATGCAGTTCACGAATACAATATATCTTGATCAATGGTACCGCTTTCAACCGATCCTTTCCCTACCTAGCCCTTCCCTCACTCTTAATTTTGTAGCAGATACATTGGATTCTTGACTGCATTTCCCCCCTCTTTACTATTTGTTCACACTTTTCCTATTGACCCCACCCATTTTTTTCCAGTATCTGCTTCCTGATGTTTCATTTTGCTAAAAATTTGCCTTTCTAAGGAATTACATATTTGAGATCTCCCTTCAATCCACCATATTTCTGTGAATACATTTGTGTATACATGCTTATCACCAAACGTATTTACTGATGCGTTTATAACCTAAATCTACCATCCACAATAGAAGGGGAAACATGCATTGACTTCACTTATTTTTTGAATGTAACTTACTTAAATCTCAATTTTGGTGACATTAGATGGCAGCTCACAAGGAGTTCTCCACCTCACACACACACTGGAACAGGAATTGACTAAAGTAAGAATCTCTCCCTGCATTTCCAGAGTAAAAGACATGATGCTCATTTGTCTTATTCTTAGCAAAGGTAGCAAAATGATCTTTGTTAATGCAACCTGCAAAAGCAGATCTTTGAACCAGTACAGGGCAGCACTGAGAAATGGTTCCATGAGCCTCTAGGACATTCCAGCTCCAAATCTCAGCATCCTAGCTTCAGAAAGCTCCATGAACACAACTCAGTGACACTTGGTATTGCTCAGCTGTGAAAGGAGGACAAGCAATGAGTTTGGGGGCACTGGGAACACAGGAGTCTACTACTTATAATGAAGGGCACGGTGTTTAGAAGAAAAGAAAGGGGAGAGTCAACCAGCATCCAGGAAATTATAAATGATTAGGTTTATGTAGTAACGGACAAAAAAGCAGACAAAAGACAAATAACCCAATTGAGATTGAACAATTTCACTTCATATGGTGGCACAACGGTTCTTTCTGAGGGCACAGCTTGTGTATCAGTACTCCTGAGGAACAAGTGGAGGACAAGAAATGTCCAAAAAAAAAAATAAAAGCAAGCAGTAACCTGTATTTCTTTTCACCTCTCCAATTGCTGCTTTTTGCCACTAGAACAAACATGGCCTCTTGGGCACTGGCCACAGCATCTATAACCACACTGGAGGCATGAATTCAAATTGAGCTTTGCTACCTATGGGAGAAGGTTGCACAGAGTGCTTTGGAAGCAAACATATGGATCGAAAAAGCCTGATGAATCCAGCAAAGATAAAAACTCACAATCAGTACTGTCATCTTCCCAGCACTCTTTCCATTCTCACACACTTTGGGATTCTCCTGGAGACTTTATTTGCTTTTATGCTATATCCTTGCCATTACAAAATACTACATGTTGGGCTTTTAAACTGCATGCAGAAACTGAATATACCACTGTGTCTACCTGTAATTCAATCCACATGAGTGCAATGCATCCTTATTCCCATACCTGCAAACTACAGTCCCTAAACAAGGTCTCCCATCCCTACTCTCTTTCAAACACTATCACACTATGAAGTGTTTCTTGGCTGGAACTTCACAATGGCGTCCTACTCATTTCAGAAGGAAAATGAAATGTCTCTGTGTTATGATACCCTTCCTCACTGCCACTTCTCTTGGTCATTCTCTTCTGGCTATTGCTGTTTTCGTAACTGAGTCAACCACATTCCCAAAACCCATCTCGGGGCCGCATACACTGGCTCTGAATTGCTTTTCTCCTAGATAAAATCATGTCTCTCTCTCCAAACTCTGGTTTCAATAAAACAGCCACATAGTTGAGAGTTCCTCCCAGATAAATAACTCCTTGTTCTTTTTCTTTAATCACATTTTTCATGACCTAATAATACTCTGTTTGTGTGTGTGTGTCCTTGTTCTTTTTCTTTAATCACATTTTTCATGACCTAGTGTGTGTGTGTGTGTGTGTGTGTGTGTGTGTGTGTGTGTGTATGTGTGTGTGTGTGTGTGTGTGTGTGTGTGTGTACTAGGGCTTAAACTCAGGACCTAGGATGAGCTGTCCCTTAGCATTTTCACTCAAGACTAGTGCTCTAAAACTTGAACCACACACTCCAACATTTCTGGCTTTTTGATGGTGCATTAGAGCAGAGAGTCTCAAGGATTTTCCTGCCTTCGATTGACTTCACACTGTGATCCTCAGATCTCAGCCTCCTCAGCAACCAGGCAAGAGCCACCAGCAATTTTCGGTAAACATATTATTTTCATGACCTCTTTTCTCCTACCTGACTGACGCTTCTTATGGACTCATTTGTTTTCTACAGCTATTGCACATTGGTGCTCAATGTGTCATGGATAAATAAAGACCCACAGAGTGTTCAACACTGATGGTTCATGCTTGTAATCCTAGCTATTCAGAAGGCTAAGTTTTGAGGATCATGGCGAGAAACCAGCCTAGGCAGACAAATCCATGAGACTCTTTACCCCAAGTAGCCCACAAGAAAAACAAAAGTAGAGAATGGTCAAGTAGAAGAGTAATATCTTGAGCAAAAAAGCAAATGAGGATATGAGGCTCTCAGGTTAAGCCTCACAAAAATAAAATAAAAGACCCACAAAACAACCTCTGTGAATCAAATGTGTAGCTTGTTTATCCACCCATCCAACTTCACCCTCAGAACACTGAAGACCTACGAAACATGTAATGGAAATTTCTATTTTAAGATAAAGCTGTTTATTGACTTAACACTAAAATGGCATGCTAAGGAACTGAAATGTTTGTGCACAAATCAATGTGGAATCAAAGCTATGACATTAAGTACATGTATTGAGTTTTATAAGACCTATGCTGATATTTTTTGTTTGGATTTTTTGTTGTTGTTGGTGGTCTTTTTGTATAACTTTTTTATAAACCCCAAGATAAAGACTCAAATGTCTTTTTCTTTCTTGCTATTGTTTCCAATGTATTTACAAGATATTTCTTTGTTGCTTTATACATCCCTCACCCACAGTATAACCCTTGCTTTCACTGTATTTAATGTTGTTGTTCTTTTTGTCAGTGGTGAGGCTTGAACTCTGGGCCTGGGCACTGCCCCTCAGCTCTTCAGCTCAAAGCTGTAGGTTAGTCTACTTTATACAAGTCCATTAATTTTATGATTGGATAGATAAAAGCCTATAGCCAAACTACACTGAGATGTTTTTCTACTTATCACACAATAAGGAAATGCATTATTACCTTGAAATTAGATTTCCAGAAATATTTCCTTGACTGAGAACAGCAAGATAGATTGTTCAGATTGTTTCTGATAGTTTTAAAAGTAAATAAAACAAGCAAATAACAGGTGTTATTTACTTAAGTTGTTACCTGGATACGTCAATGTAATAGTTGCTTGTGAAGAATTCAAAGAAAGAAAATACTGATCTGTAAACTAGGCATGGTAGTAAATGCCTGTAATCCCAGCACTTAGAAAGCTGATGATACAGGAGGATCATGTGCTTCAGGTCAACATAGGTCAACAGGGTGATATACTTTCTGACAAGAAAGAAAGAAATGAAAATACAGGGAAGAGATACTGGCATGTATTTCATTTTAGCCTTGAGGCAGTCCTGTGAAAAGGCACTATTAGCACATTTTTCTCTACCTATAGAATATTGATACTTAGAGAGGTGAGGGCTCAGAGCTCGTGTCATATAGAACTGAGACTAAAATCAATTCTCCTGACTACATAGCTGACACTCTTTCTTCTCCACCATAATTAAAGGTCTTTTTCCATCTCAAACCAACACTACCCATCAAGAATTAGATTGGAATTATAAATTCATCAACTATAATCTGAATCTGGCTACACTATACTACATTTATCTAAGCCTATTCTTGCCACCAATATTTTAGAAAAACCAGTGCACATCTGCATTTAAAAAAATAATAATGTGTTTAGCTTCACTTGAAATGAAGAACCCAGAAAACCAGGCAACAAATAGAGCTTGCACTGAGACCCAGATAGGTGTCTATATTCTCTAGAGATGGATAATATTCTCTATATACCAGCACCACTTGGGTACCTGACTGCAGTTACTATAGCTGTTTTAACCTTTGAGACTAATAGATTATAGGAGAATTATTTCATAGTCTATGAGATCTGGTTCTATTAAATATTGACCCATGTATCTTTACAATAAATATATATTTTAAAAATGACCCATGGCAGCGTTAGTATGTCCTTGTTTGTGATCATTTCGGTAAATGCCCAAAAGTGGGATTGCTGGGTCATAGGGAAGCTCTATGTGGAATCTTTTGAGGAACCTTTATACTGCTTTCCAAAGTGGTTGAACAAGTTTACACCAGACCAACAATGCAGTAAGTTTCCCTTCTGTCCACATCTCTCCAGCATCTGTTGTTATTAAAGTTCCTGATTATAGCCATTTTAACTGGGGTGAGGTAGACGAGCACAAAAGATCAGAAAAGTTGATGTTATGCAAAATGACTCCAAGATAAGGATTCAAATGTTTTTTTTTTCCTTTCTTGGGATTGTTACTAAAATGTTGATGAGTTCTTTATTGCTTTGTACTTCCCTCCCCCACAGTATAACCCCTGCTTTCACTCTATTTGATGTTGGTATAATTTGTGAAGAGGAAGGGAAAAAACAAATCATTTAACTCTGGATACAGGAGGACCCACTGCAACAATGAGATGTACAAGTCGTTATGTTGAAAAATGAACTTTACAACTTTGGCTGGTGTGGGGAGAGGGGGAGTGGGGGTGTGGGGGTAAGTAGGGATGGGAAGGGGAAAAAGGAGGAGGCAACAATTCTTGATAAGAAATGTACTTGTTACCTTGCCCATGTAATTGTAACTCCTCTGTACAGTATTTTCACAATAATTTAAAAAATGACCCATGGTTTGCCTCATTTGTAAGAACTACAATATGTCTATGATATTCTATAACAAGCTCTCAATACCCCAAATTGCTAAGTGCATAGGACCACATATAATGAAACATAACAACATGAACTCCAAGAATCAGAAACAAGAGGCTCTTTTCATATCTTGTATGTAGTTATTATTTTTTTCCTCTTATAGTTTTCTGTACCTTGTGTCTTTTATATAAATTTATTCATTCTTTGGAAAAGAAAGGGAATCACAGAAAAAGCAGGACAAAGGATGAAGTAATGCAACATTAATACTCACTTGACACTAAGTTGGAAATGAACCTTACAACTGTGGGGAAGGGGACTAGGGATGGGTAAGATGGAGAAAATAGGGATGGGGTAACACTATTTAAAAACAAATGTATCCATTACCTTACTTATGTAAGTGTATACCCCAGATCATCATCTTTTCAATAAAGATAAAAAATTTAAAAAATGTTTTCCTAAAAAGTCAATTCAGCCAAAGGACACTGGATGGAATCTGCACAAGTTAAAGTAACAAGATTATTGCATGCCAAATTCAGTGCCAGAGTTTTAACAGGCACTAAGTATCCTGGTGCCAGTGGCTCACACCTTTAATCCTAGCTACTCAGGAAGCTAAGATCTGAGGATGACCGTTCAAAGTCAGCCTGTGCAGGAAAGTCCATGAGACTCTTATCTCCCAAAAAACACCAGAAAATGGGAAGTGGCACTGTGACTCAAGTGGCAGAGCCCTACCCTTGAGCTGAAGAGTTTGGGTCAGCACTGAGGCCCAGAGTTCAAGCCCCACCACTGACAAAAAGAAAAAAGAAAAAAAAAGAAAAAAGAAAACTGGTACTAAATAAATACTAGAACCCCTAATTCCTTTGAGATCCTTTGATACCCTCTTGTTACATGCGATCTTTGGGGAATGATACTGTTTTCCAAAACAGTGGCTCAGGGGTCATCCAAATCAAAATCATATGAAAAGCTTGTAAAATAAACATTGTCTCAGTCCCAGACAAGAGATGCATTTGCCTGCATCTAGAGAAATAACCTCTCTGTAACAGTCTGGATCTTAGACTCCCTCTGCGTTCCATTACTTCTGGTTGGAGCTGTACTGCAAAAGATGCTACTTGCTGAGCAAGCCATTAAGAACAGTGTCTTCAAATTCACACATTATGGCTGTCCTCATGAGCTACACTCATATGACTGAGATTTCAGAGGCCAGAGAATGACTAAGATACAAAAGCAAAAACTTTTGGCAGGAAAAACTCATAAATACACAAAGTCCTCTACAGACAGACAACAGGAAAAGCTGGAAGTGGGAATACTGGGTAAGGCCTTGGTCCTTTGAATCTCATGATCTCATCCCAAGGTTCATACTTAGCACTATCTCAAACTCAACCCTTCAACTACCTTGGTCACACAGTGAAATTATCCCTGCTGTTGTTTGGTTTGTAAATAATCTTAAATTCAAAAAAGTCAATGTTTTTTAAGACTATGAAACACATAGCTACTTTTTTTGAAAGACTAAAAGAGATTATACATTTTAGTAGAATACTAGAAAGAAACTAGTTGTACCACACCTTACACAAGAGACCATCACAAAACTGAGGCTAGGAAGCACTGCTCTGACAGTTCAAATCAGCAGTTTACAAGAAGTGGCACTGTGGCTCAAGTAGTAGATTGCTAGCCTTGCACAGGACAAGCTGAGGGACAGCGCCCATGCCCAGAGTTCAAGCCCCATGACCGCCAAAGAAAAAAAATCCTCTGTTTACTCACACAAAATGAGATGCTACTCTTTTTTTTTGGTGTGGCTCAAGCGGTAGAGTGCTTGCTTTGAGCTGAAGAGTTGAAGGACAGTGCCCAGGCCCAGAGTTCAAGTGTCACAACCAACAACAACAACAACAAAGAAGAAGACCACTGAGGTTCAAAATCTATATAGAAGCCCAGCAATGGTGGCTCACACCTTATATAATCCTAGCTACTCAGGAGGCTGAGATCTGAGGATCACAGTTCAAAGCCAGCCCGAGCAGGTAAATCTGTGAGACTCTTATCTCCAATAAACCACTAGAAAACAGGAAGTGGTGCTGTGGCTCAAGTGGTAGAGCTTTTGCCTTGTGCTGAACAGCACAGGGACAGCTCCCAAGCCCAGAGTTCAAGCCCCATGACCAACCAAAAAAAAAATCTATAGAAAGAATTATCAAATGTGATTATAGACCAGGCACTGATGGCTCACACCTATAATCCTAGCTACTTAGGAGGCTGAGATCTTAGGATCATGTTCAAAGTTAGCCCAGGCATAAAAGTCCCCAGGAGACTTTTATCTCCAATTAACCACTCAAAAGCCAAAAGTGGCACCATGTTAAAGTGGTAGAAGACTAGCTTTGAGGCAAAGAGCTCAACGACAGCACCTAGGCCCTGAGTTCAAACCCCACTACCAAATAATAATAATAATAATAATAATAATAATAATAACCATAACCTAAATTGCTAACAAAAAGCAATATTGCTTTACAAACACTCATCTGAGCCAGGCACCGGTGGTTCATTTCTGTAGTCCTAACTACTTAGGAGCCTGAGGTCTGATAATAATAGTTCAAAGCAAGCCCCACAAGGAAGGTCTCTGAGATGCTTATCTGCAATTAACCACCTAAAAACTAGAAGTGAAACTCTGCCTCAAAGTGGTAGAGTACTGGCCTTGAACAAAAAAGCTCAGGAACAGTTCCCAGGTCCTGAGTTCAAGACATGACCAACGACCAATGGAAAAAGAAAAGAATAGAAAAGAAAAGAAAGCATGAGAGACAGAAGGGTAGGGAGGAAGGGAGGGAGTCAGGGAAGGAGGGAGGGAAGAAGAGAGGGAGGGAGGGAGGGAAGGAAGGGAAGAAGGAATGAAAGAAGAAAGGAAGGGAGGGAGGGTGGGAGGGAAGTAGGGAGGGAGGGAGGGAGGGAGAAAAATCTCACCTAAGCATTTTAAACATATAAATTTAATCTTGTTTCTTTGCCAGTTCTAGGACTTGAACTCAGGGCATGTGCACTGTCGCTGAGCTTCTTTTGCTCAAGGATAATACTCTATCACATGAACCACAGTACCACTTCTGGCTTTTTCTGTTTATATGGTACCTGCTGAGGGATCAAACCTAGGGCTTCATGCATGGTAGGCAAACACTCAACCATTAAACCACATTCCCAGCCTCATAAATTCAATCTTTTTAATAACACTGCTAGATAGATACCTGTTAGAGAGATACCATTATGACCCTGATTTACAAATCAGGAAAATAAGGTCATTTGCCCTACTTAACAGGACTAATATGAGACAGAAATGGAATTCATACTTCACAGTTTGGCTCCATGATATGTCATTTTAACCTATAATGCCTTTCTGGAAGAAAAGAAATAATTAAAGGAAATAAAAGTAGACATTCTGAAGAATATAATTCAATGTGTGTTCAATGCTGAAAAATATCAGACAATGGAGTTGGGAGAGACCCTCCAGCCAGGTGCCAGTGACACACACTAAATCCTAGCTATTCAGGAGGTTAAGATCCAGATCATCAAGGTTTGAAGCCAGCGTGGGGAGGAAAGTCCTAGAGACAACATCTCCAAAATATCCAGAAAAAAGCCAGTCGGGAGGCATGGCTCAAGCAGCAGAAAGCCAAGCATGCATAAGGACTTGAATTCAAACCTCAGCACAGATAACAGTTCCTCTAATGAGAACTGTTTAAACTCCAAGTCTCATTCAAGTCAGGCATCCTCCCACTTAAGCTATACCATAGATGGGATCACAGATATGCACCACCATGCCAGGCTTATTGACTAAAAAGGAGTCTCACTAACTTTGTGCTCAGATTGGCTTTAAATCCTGGTAATTCTCCTGTGATCTTCTCCTCCCAAGTAGCTGAGATTACAAGTGTAAGACATTATGCAACTCTAAATAAAAGATTAAGAATTATTTTTGGCATCAACTCTCAAAAGAAACACTTGAAATTAGAAAATAATGCTGCAATGCCTGACAAAATTCTAAGGAAATAATTTCCAAGTTAGAACTTTTGCCCAAGTTATCATTCAAAGACAAGACAGTAAGGAAGGCTACTTCAGATTTGCAACATCTCAAAATATATACCTCCCATAAAGGTTCTTAGGAGGCTAATGGAGAATATGCTCCACCAAAATAAGGACCTAAACTGAGACTTAAGTTCTTAGAGTAAGTTTTACACATAAGAAAGCATTGAGCCAGGTGCTGGTGGCTCATGCCTATAATCCTAGCTACTCAGGAGGCTGAGATCTGAGGATCTTGGTTCAAAGCCAGCCCAGGCAGGAAAGTCCATGAAACTCTTATCTCCAATAAACCACCAGAAAACCAGAAGTGGCACTGTAGTTAAAGTGGTAGAGCACTTGCCTTGAGCTGAAGAGCTGAGGGACAGCGCCCAAGCTCATAGTTCAGGCCCCACAACTGGACCCCCCAAAAAAGAAAGCATTGAAAGGATTTCCAGGATAGGGATAAAAAGAAATACTAAGATGACATTTATGCAGCAAAGTACTTAAAATGTAATCTGTTCCAACTGGACTGGCCAGAGCCTCTAGGAATTATTTATTTAAAAAGATGATGATAGGAAGAAACAGAAAATATCTGAACATATTGAATGGAGAGTCATAGAAATTGGTAGAGGCATGATTCCTACAGCTTAGTTCGATTCATGATAAGTTCATAGAAATTAAGCAAACCAAGAAATAAATGAGATAAGCATTAAATCCAAGGAAAGGAAGCTAGATCTAAAATACACTGAACATAGTGAAATACACAGAACTCTAGGCATTCACACACAATGAAACCAAAGGAAGATACTCTTAGGGGTAGAACACAAAGTCACAATGCCTATGTGCCTCTGATCATATAAAATAATTATTTATCAAAAATAAACTCCAGAAAATGGAAACAGGCTTTTTCTTGTTGCTGTTCTGTTTTGTTTCTGTCTTGTTTGTTCATTTATCTGTCTTTTAAGGGGTGGCACAGAAATGGAGGAACAAAGGGTGAACAAATGCAGCAGTAGTACTCACTAGACACTATGTAGAAATGAACTATACAACATAAGGGTAGGATTGGAGAGAAAAACTAGGAGACAGCAAAAAGTTGGAAAATGTTAGTGTGGCTCAAGAGGTAGAGCACCAGCCCTGAATTTAAAAAAAAAAATTAAAAAAAGCTGGGGCTGGGAAGGTGGCTCAGTGGTAGAGCGCTTGCCTTGCATCCCTGAGGTCCTGGGACCGATTCCTCAGCACTACATAAGCAAAAAGAAAAAAGCCAGAAGTGGCACTGTGGCTCAAGTGGTAGAGCGCTAGCCTTGAGCTGAAGAGCTGAGGGACAGTATCCAGGCCCAGAGTTCACGCCCCACGACTGGACCCAAAAAAAATAAAAAATTAAAAAATTAAAAAAGCTAAATGAGAGCGTGAGGTCTTCAGTTCAAACCCTTGTACTACCACCAAATTAATAACTAGCATGCAAAAGGGCTGGATACAAGGCTCAACATTAGAGTTCCTGCCTAGCAAGCATGGCCATGAGTTTAAAACTCAGGTCAACCGAAAAGCTTTTAAATGAATGAAAGAATGAATGAATGAATAAATGAATTTGAAATGACCAATTAAAAATGGTGAAAAGATCTAAAAAGGCATTTCACCAAGGCAGGTATATGACTAGCCAAAAAGAATATATAAAGATGCTGGTTACAGGGCTGGGAAGTTGGCTCAGTGATAGAGCGCTTGCCTTGCATGCCTGAGGCCTTGGGTTCGATTCCTCAGTACCACACAAGCAAAAAAGAAAAAACCCGGAAGTGACACTGTGACTCAAGTGGTAGAGCACTAGCCTTGAGCTAAAGAGCTGAGGGACAGCGCCCAGGCCCAGAGTTCAGGCCCCACGACCGGATCAAAAAAAAAAAAAAAAAAGATGCTGGTTACTAGTAGCTCTAATCTGTAATCTTAGCTGCTCAGATCAAGGATCATGGTTCCAGCATCGCCCAGGCAGAAAAGTCCAACAGAACGTCTCTAATTAACCAGCAAAAAGCTGGACTAGAAGAATGTCTTAAGTGGCATGGCAAAGCACCAGCCATGAGCAAACAAGCAGAGCAAGAATGATTTTCCATGTTCAAACCCCAGTATAAGCAAAAAACAAAAAAAACAACATTATTAATGTTTAAAATCACAATGCTATATTACTTCACACTCACTAGAAAGGCTCAAAGTTTTAAATGAGGTAAAAAGTATTGGGAAGGATGTTAAGAAACTAAAACCCTCATATATTGTTGGAAGGATTACTAATACAATTTGGCAGTTTACATTTTTTAACACAAATTTACTATATGATACAACAATGGTACTTAAAAGAATCAACTCAGGGATGGGAAGGTGGTAGAGCACTTGCCTTGCATGCCTGAGGCCCTGGGTTCAATTCCTCAGCACCACATAAGCAGAAGAAAAACAAAAAGCTGGAAGTGGCACTGTGGCTCAAGTGGTAGAGTGCTAGCCTTGAGCTGAAGAGCTGAGGGACAGCGCCCAGGTTCAGAGTTTAGGCCCCACTACTGGACTCAAAAAAAACAAAACAAAACAAAAAAGAATCAACTCAACAAGAGAAACAACATGTCAACATAAAGATTGGGGGAAGGGGTATGGTCATGGGGCTTGAACTCAGGACCTAGGCATTGTCCCTGAGCTTTTTGTGCTCAAGGCTAGAACTCTAGCACTTTCAGCCACAGCTCCACTTGCAGTTTTCTGGTGCCTTATTGGAGTTATCTCATGGCTTTTCCTGTCCAGGCTGGCTTCCAATCATGATCATCAGATCTCAGCCTCCCAAATTGCTAGGATCACAGGTGTGAGCCACAGGACCCCTGCAGACATAAGAATTGTATCAAATGTTCATAGAAGTTAAAAGTGGAAACAAAGCAGAGGCCTGGTGGCTGACATCTGTAATCCTAGCTACTCAGGAGGCTGAGATTTAAGGATCGCTGTTCAAAGCCAGCCCCAGTAGGAAAGTCCATGAAACTCTTATCTCCAATAAGCCACCAGAAAACTGAAAGTGGTGCTGTAGCTCAAGTGGTAGAGCATGCTGAAGACTTGAGGGACAGTGCTCAGGCCCAGAGTTCAAGCCCCATAATCGACAAAAAAAAAAAAAAATGTGGAAACAACTCAAACAGCTACTAACTACTGAATAGATAACCAAAATGTAGTATATCCATACCATAGAATGTTCAGCAATAAAAAGAAGTAACATTTTGATACAGGCTACAACATGATAAAGCTCAAGAATATTTCCAGTGAAAGAAGACAAATACTACATATTCCATGATATGAATTAGAATCTGTTAAAAGACAAATGTATATGTTACTGGTAGTTTAAATAATTTTTTTTCAAATTCTAGAATTATGAAGAATACTGTAGCCACTAATAATATGAAAGATTTCTAGTCATTTTCCCTTTCCAAACTAAAAAAGAATGAAACTAATGTGAACTATTGTACCATTAATATATTAATACTTTTGTAGGAAAAAGTCTGGACAAATATTTCCCAAAATACTATTGGCAGTAAACTCTAAGAAGTAGGATTACATTCAAACATGTATACCATCTAGATCTATCCTTGCCAAATGAAGTATGAGAAAAGACTATCCCCTCCCAACCCTCATGATGCTTCTGCAGTTTGTATCTGCCATTACTGTGGTTTAAACTCAGGGCCTTTCAGCATCCCTCAGCAATCTCCCCCTCACACTGGTAATATATTACTTGAGCCATACCTCTGCTTCCAGCTTTTTGCTAGTTAACTGGGCAGGGTAGGGGGAGGTTGGGAAGGTATGGGAAGGGGAAACAAAGGAGGAAGCTACAATGCTTGATAAGAAATGTACTCATTGCCGGGCTCTGGTGGCTCATGCCTGTAATCCTAGCTAGTCAGGAGGCTGAGATCTGAGGATCGAGGTTCAAAGCCAGCCAGTGCAGGAGAGTCTGTGAGACTCCTATGTCCAATAAACCACCAGAAAACCGGAAGTGGCACTGTAGCTCAAGTGGTAGAGCGCTCGCCTTGAGCTGAAGAGCTGAGGGACAGCGCCCAGGCCCAGAGTTCAAGCCCCATGACCGACAAAAAAATAAAAAGAAATGTACTCATTATCTTGCCCATGTAATTGTAATTCCTCTGTACAGTGTTTACACAATAAATTTAAAACAAATAAAGAATATAAATAAATAAATATCTCATGGATTTGACTTCCCAAGCTGACTCTGAACCACATTGATCAGATCTCAGCCTCTTGAGTAGCTAGGATAATAGACATTAGCCACTTGCACCTGGCTTGTAGAATATCTTTTTTAAAGATTTTTTATTTATTTATTTATTTATTTATTTTCGGTCATGGGCCTGAACTCTGGGCGTGGGCCCTGTCCCTGAGCTCTTCAGTTCAAAGCTAGCACTTTACCATTTGAGCCACAGCACCACTTCTGGCTTTTTTCTGCTTATGTGGTCCTGAGGAATCGAACCCAGGGCCTCATGAGTGTAAGGCAAGCAATATACTGCTGAGCCAGCTTCCCAGGCCCTAGAATATCTTTTAAATAAATTATTTTGAAAACAGAATTAAATATACAGAATATAATCCCCAATTATTTTAGATTTAGCAGAATTTTTCTGTTATGTGACTATAAAAGTTCTACATAGCCAGGTTCCAGTGGCTCCCGACTGTAATCCTAGCTACTCAGGAGGCTGAGATCTGAGAATCCACGGTTCAAATCCAGCGCAGACAAGAAAGTCCGTGACACTCTTATCTCCAATTAACCACCAGAAAACAGAAGTGGTGCTGTGGTTCAAGTGGTGGAGCACTAGTCTTGAGCTGAAGAGCTGAGCGACAGCGCCCAGGCCCAGAGTTCAAAGTCCCACGACTGACAAAAAAAAGTTCTACATATATAGGTTCAATTTCTGTACTTACATTTTTTAAAACTATACTTAATAGAAAGTTGAATTCTCCTCAAGGGCCCAGTTTTGTAATACCTTAGAATACTGTACTCCACCTACCATAGGTGAATGAACTAAAATTAATCACCTTACTCAAAGGTATAAAGGAATCTATGATACAAAAAAGATGAAGCAAGCTGGGCGCCGGTGGCTCACACCTGTAATCCTTGCTATTCAGGAGGCTGAGATCTGAGGATCTCGGTTCAAAGCCAGCCAAGCAGGAAAGTCCATGAGACTCTTACCTCCAATAAACCTCCAGAAAACTAGAAGTGGTGCTGTGGCTCAAGTGGTAGAGCATTAGCCTTGAGCTGAAGAGGTGAAGGACAGCACCGAGGCCCAGAGTTCAAGCCCTATGGCCAACAGAAAAAAAAAATCTCATTCTACCTTCAAATGATGCAATTAAATGCATCTTCTCAAAATGTAAACTGAGAGATACAAAGTACAAGAGCAATTAACAGTAGAGCTAAAACTAAAAGAATGCTTAAGCAGAAGCAATTAGAGCTACTGAGATGAACAAGAGAAATTAGAATCACAGACATTATGGCAAAATGAAATAATGGCCAAACCCAAGTGGAAATAAGCAGAGACACAAGTAAAAGATTTAGAGTAATGGAAAAGAACAACCAAAGCTCTAGTCTCAGGACAAACTTCACATACACAGAGTTAACAAAGTTCACAAAGAAGCATAATAGTCCCTATAGAATCTCTGGACCCAGAGCTATGTTTATAAGCCATCATCCTGTTTCCTCCATTCCAAGATATTTTTACTTCCATTATGCTTCCATCAAAATTCTTCCAATTAGCTCTGACAGTCACAATTACTTGTTCCTTGCAACCAATAGCATTTTTCAACTAAAAAAAAGAGACTGGAGACTTACCTTTGAGTATCACCAGTGGCACTATTTGAAGAGTTTACACTCATGGTAAGTCTTCCAACTCCTTAAAAATACCCCACTGTTTCTTAATGATATAGTTCTTTATTGGCGATTGAAATTGTTCAAGATGTGTGTGTTACAGGTTAGGTGGACTAAAGTCTGTTAATATAATAAACAACACAACAGCAAGTTTATATTTGAATCCTGAAAGAACTGATTATTTTTCTTTGGATCTATAGGCTGGTTCCTAATTTTTTTTAAATTATTGTATAGCAAACAAGTGATTTTTTTAAAAGAAGGGTTTATTTTTTAAAAGCAGCAGGCACTGGTGGCTCACACCTGTAATCCTAGCTAATCAGGAGGCTGAGATCTGAAGATAAAAATTCAAAGCCATCCTGGGCAACAAAGTCCATGAGACTCTTTTTTTTTTTTTTTTGGTCGTGGGGCCTGAATTCTGGGCCTGGGCGCTGTCCCTCAGCTCTTCAGCTCAAAGCGAGTACACTACCACTTGAGCCATGGCGCCACTTCTGGCTTTTTCTGCTTATGTTGTGTTGAGGAATCAAACCCAGGGCCTCATGCATGTGAGGCAAGCACTCTACCATTGAGCCAACTTCCCAGTCCCATGAGAATCTTTTATCTCCAAATAACTACCAGAAAAACTGGAAGTAGCACTGTGGCTCAAAGAGGGAGAGCACTAGCCTTGACCAAAAGAGTTCAAGGACAGCACCCAGTACCCAAGGTTAAGCCCCACAATGGACAAAAAAAAGCATTGGAAGCAAAAATGATGAAAACATTTGTTAAAAAAGGCCACAAACATGATCCTTCTTGAAAGAACAGGTATTTACTTTAATATTTTATAAGAAAAGTTATCCAAAAAATAATAATTGTGGAAAAATAATAACAAATTATGTTTGAACTTGGAAATGGAATATGTAGTACCCAACTGCAGGACAGATAATTCTATTTCTTTAAAAACAAAAAACAAAAAACAAGCAGCTCCTCCTAATGAAGTTTTTTGTTTTGTTTTGTTGGTTCTGGTCCTGAAGCTAAAACTCAAGGCCTGAGTTTTCGGGCTCAAGGTTAGCACTCTACCACTTGACGCACAGCTGCACTTCCAGCCGTTTTAGTGGTTAATTGTAGATGAATAACAAATTTCCTGGCGGGATTTGAACCAAGATAGTCAGATCTCAACCTCAGGAATTGCTAAGATTACAGGCATTAGTCACCTACTCCCTCTGCCCAACCAGATAGTTGTAAAACAATATTGCAACTGAAAAGTCCAAACCACTCCCAAATAAAAGGTCCAATGGTGATTTGTGGTTTCTTTTATTCAGCGTTCCTCAATAGAAATTAAAAAAACAAAACATGAAAAAGAAATAAAACAAAAAGGGGCTGGGAAGGTGGCTCAGTGGTAGAGCACTTGCCTTGCATGCATGAGACCCTGGGTTCAGTTCCTCCGAACCACATAAGCAAAATGAAAAAAGCTGGAAGTGGCGCTGTGGATCAAGTGGTAGAGCACTAGCCTTGAGCTGAAGAGCTGAGGGCCAGCTCTTCCGGTCGTGGGGCCTGAACTCTGGGCCTGGGCACTGTCCCTCAGCTCTTCAGCTCAAGGCTAGTGCTCTACCACTTGAGCCACAGCGCCACTTCCATCTTTTTTCATTTTGCTTATGTGGTGCTGAGAAATCGAACCCAGGGCCTCAGGGATGCAAAGCAAGTGCTCTACCACTGAGCCACCTTCCCAGCCCTAAAAAAATTTTTAAAAAGCTAACAATCCAATAAAATATACAGTTTAAAATGCCCGCTCCCCTTTTTTTTTTTTTTAATTAAGCAAGTCCTGGGAAAGAAAACTACAGTTATCTCTCTCTCACTCGACAGGTAAACTCTCACTGATAAACAAAAATAAAAAACAAAAGCAAGAAAATTCAGCTGACACTGGTGGCTCACTGATAACAGGACAATTAATATTTAAAACCATCCTGGTCAGAAAAGTCTTTGAGACTGCATCTCAAAAAAATAATAATTAAAAAAAAAAAAAAGCAAAAAGGTAAGGCCAAGGCTCAAGTGGTAGAGGTCCATATATGAACAAGAAAGCTAAGTAAGAGCAACAGGCCCTGAGTTCAAGCCCAATCCCAACATAGAAAAGAATAATAATGATTAACTCTCTTGATCATAGAGATATCTCTATAAAAATCTTTTTTACTAATGTGTACAAAAGGCCTTCTTCATAAATTAACTTTTAATAATATAATCTATGGTAATTTTCAAAGGCCTTCTTGCAAAAAGATAAAAGGAAGAAGGAGCCAGGTGCTGGTGGCTCACACCTATAATCCTAGCTACTCAGGAGGCTGAATAGTTCAAAGCCAGCCTGGTCAGGAAAGGCCATAAGACTCTTATCTCCAATAAACATACAGAAAACAAGATGTAGCGCTGTAGCTCAAGTGGTATAGTACTCGCCTTGAGGGACATCGCCCAAGCCCAGAGTGCAAGCCTCACAACTGACAAAAGAAAAAAAAAGGAAGAAGGAAAGAGAACTTGTCACTTGCTTTAGCCTGCCTACTTCCTAGAAACCTCTTCTATAGGAGATACTTCAACTTATATAGAGCCAATTTACCTTACTTCAGTATTAAGGAATCTCTGGGTAAATATACTAAACAGAGAGAAAATAATTCACAGCATCCAAATATATGCAAGTACTAATAAACCACGAGAACGTCTATTCACAGAAATCTAATATTCTAAGACAATGGGTTTTTGTTATTAATTTTTTTTCATTTTTATCTTCTAATGATTCTACAAAAGGGTTATAGTTTTACATGTACATTTGTTTGTACACTGAATCTTGATCAGTCACCCCTCCCATCACTCTGTACTACCAACCCACCCATCCAGCAGCCATATCAAGTTCCTGTCCTTCAGTTTTTATCACTTAACCTAGAACTCTGAAAAACATTATTCCTGATTAAGAAAGGGAACAGGTAAAACTTGAAGTGATTTGGTGAAGGGGAAAGAAATAATGAAATAATTATTGACATTTTGAACGTACAAAGACATCCTGAAGGGGCTGGGAAGGTGACTTGGCCATAGAGTGCTTGCCTCACATGCATG